>NW_026858564.1:0-310338 GCF_026571515.1 Ruditapes philippinarum
TTTTTATTATTATTGTTATTAGATCTATTATTTATTTATTTATCTATTATTATCATTATTATTATTATTATTATTATTATTATTATTATTATAATTTTACTGCATATTCCCTGCCATTTTATTTGAGTTTTGGATTTTATTTTATTCGTATATTTTGTATTATATTTTATAAGCGCCACACCTAAAAGATAGAACACTCTCCCATTTGCAAGGAATGGGAATTATCTCCCATTATAAGAAATTGGATTTTTTCCCCATTTATCAAAATAGGATTTTCTTCCCATTATTAAGATGGGTGATTTCACCCATGGGTGCGTTCCACCCATAATGAAAATGGGAGATTCTAAAAATATTTATATTTCGATCTATATTTTTAGGAAGGAATATCTTAAGTCAAGATTAGTGATTTTATTTTAAAATAATGGTATATAATTTTTTTTAATTCTCCCGTGATTTTTTTCTCCCATTCTCGTAAAGAGGAAATGAAACCCCACGAAACTCCCACTGGGAGACCAAATCCCCAGTGGGGGAATCGAAAAACCCCATGGGACGGCCAACTTTGAATGTCTCCCCTGCATTTAATTTTAAGGGTATCGTCATTTCAAAGGCCAGGTTTTACTTGACTCAATCTCTATTATTGACCGGTCTTTAAATTTTTTCTCTAATCAATTTAAAAAAGGTAGCTGAGTTTGCGAAAATTCCGGATTTGCAAACTTATTCCGGAGGCTGTTTATATCAAATACAAGAAAAACGAAAAAAAAAAACGAAATCGCAGGAAAATTCCAAAAACGACAAAATTAAAAATTTTGCAGGGTTTATTTGATTCAAACCTGTTCATAGACGGTACTGAAAAGTGCAAGTCAACGTCAACGCCAAATAGGACCGAAAAACACAAATGTTACTTTTACAATGGACAATGTTAACATGCATCCTTCCATTGCATCAAAAATGAAAATATATATTTCAACCTACAAAATCTTCTGAAAGGATTATTCTCAATTCAAGCCTTTTGTTTAGCAAATACACATTATCAAGCGTCCATCTTATACTTAATTGAGCAATCACAAATACATGTGTTTCGGCTTTAGTAAATAATTGAATTTACTATATGTTTGAGAAATCCGGCGCTGTCAAATAGCCGTGTAATAGAACCATAATATCTTATTAAAGTTTCAATTCAAATACGTGATTTTCCATAAGAGCTGGCTTACCTCGATGTATAATTGATATCACAGAATAAATGATTCACATATACGCAATGGGTATCTGATTTTTTAAACAACTGTTGTTCGTCACTTGCATTATAAAAAAAAGGATTTGAATGTTATGAAAGTCAGGCATGTCCGTTTTATTGTATTATTATTATATACTGTAGTAATTAAGCATAGTGTAGGTTTATGAAAAGTTAAGTAAAACATATTTATTAGAGAAATTTAAGTCTTCGTATGATTGCAGTTTCGAAGTAAAACTGTTTGTTGAAATTTACCAAGATTGGCAATGCTTCATTAAATTATATTGTAGACAGTTTTCTTTTCCTGCAATATAGATGTTGTGGATAGAAAATATATAAGAAAAGAAACACAAATAGGGATATTGTTATTTCTAGACAAACGACGCATTATGCACATTAAAACGAATTTGCATACAAATCAACACTTTAAATTAACTTAATTAAGAATTAAAACTACCATACGCAATGATTTATTTTTAATTTTGTAGTTATATCGCATCATGCACCTTCAATAGAAATTGCATCCGAGTCAATGCATAGTCATTTCAAATGCAAATAATAAATATTATATAAATTAAAATAAAGTTTCCATTTTCCTAAAGAAATTAATATGCAATAATTTACTTATGTGTAACTAATTACAAAAAGCCCAATAAATAATAGCTGACTCTTGTGTCTACAAATGTATCAAAATTCATAAGTGAGTTTCTTTAGAAGCAAAGACATCACTAATTAACTTCAATGTTATATTAATGCATTTCTAAGAAATGTCAATGATTTACATCTGTTACAAATCAGTTTTGTTCTCTGCAGATACAGCAAAACGTTAAAAGTAGAAAATAAATTATTTATCATAAGAACAACTTTCGACACCAAGGCTATACAAGTAAAAAAGTCGCAATTAGGTCAAGTGTATACGTTTAACTTTAATAATATAAATGAATATAATTTTAGGCTCTTTGTTGTGGTTTTAAAACCTTTCGTACACAGATGATAGATGTTTAACATTAGACTCTGGCATATAATGTAGTGTAATAGTGCAAATAGGAGAAAAAAGGAAAGATTAACAGTCATTACCTTAAATTATCCATTTTACAAACGTTATGTATTTTATGTAGTCTGTATTATTATTATTTTTGTTATAATTATTATGATTATTATTATTATTATTAAAGCAGCACACCTCCAGATTCATGTAAATTTACATGAAAGTTGTGGAAATGTTTTTAAAAATAAAATATTGTGAGGTGAACAAAAAAAGTAATTTTATAATTGCAATCGGCACTTACAATCCACGAAAATAACCAAAAAGTGGTCAACATAAGCAAAAACATCCCTTAGTAGAATTTAAGTGATAAAAAACTGCCAAATCAGTCTTTAACCGCACATAACATGTAAAATATATCTTGGATCTTGAATGATTTTACATTTCTTAACAGTTAAGTGCATTTTCTCACAAATTTATAAGTAACAAAATATCATAATAAAATAACAGGAGTTTTTTCCATGGAAATCTAAGGTCTAGCCTATATCAAAATGTGAAGCAGATTTGTTCTGATTTTTAAGTTAAATAAATGTATTTGTAAACATGCTAATTAAACTGTAAAAAAGGTATCACATTTTTGTAGGTAATAAATGTTTCAAGATGATGGAGATACTAATTATTGAAATAAAATCTAAAAAAAACGACTCAAAATATTTATTTTACGGGTGACTTTGTAAATATTCTCTATTATATTAGTTTCTTTTTTTTAATTGCATTGGAACTTTGTTTATCATATAAGCCATCAAGATTATTTCACTAGTTTTACTTTTGTAATAAAATGTACAATTATTGTATGAACAGCTCATATGCTTTTGATTGTAGAAAATAATAAATCAGCAAAAAAGTAACAAATATGATAATTTATATTTTGATTGGCTATTACAGTGTAAAAATGATTAGGAACATTATAAATTTCTTGTATTACTATTATTTAGATTACATGTATAAACAACATCCTCGTGCACTAGAAATAACAGTTTCTCTAAACGAAAAGGAAAAACAAAAAGAAAGAAAAAACGGAAAAAATAACAATAATAATAACTGCAGATTTTCATTTCCACTGATTCCCATGCCCGTCCGAATTACGGATGGGTGAGCGGGAAACATTATAATATAGGGTTTAAGGGAATTAAAAATTTAGTGTATATTTCTTTTTTATTCTTCTTTGCATTTAATAAAACTTACTGTTATTGATTGTTATTTAATGCATAAACTTGCTTTATTTCAAAAGTATAACACATTGTAGAATATTGGTTGCTGCATATTGAA
Source organism: Ruditapes philippinarum (assembly GCF_026571515.1). NCBI lineage: Eukaryota > Metazoa > Mollusca > Bivalvia > Venerida > Veneridae > Ruditapes > Ruditapes philippinarum. The sequence goes on from NW_026858564.1 coordinate 3,546, forward strand.
ATCATAATAACCTTTATTTTATCAGTAAATATCTAAGTGACTGGTAATAAAAATAGCATGTTTGGGTATTTTTAAGGTTAATTACATCTTAAGATTTAAAAGTATTTGATTGGAATAATTGTAAAATTAAGTCGAACACAATTTAAGGCATTACGAACTAATGTTTGGACAATTATTTTATTTATGTTTTGATATTTTATGATAAAATGTAAATCATACAATATGTGAATTTTTGTTCTGCATTATGCTTAGGGAAAGGAAGATATTTAATTATGATGTAGGCATTATAAATACATTTTCAAAATTATATATAATGTGAAATGTCAAATAAAAATAATTTTGCGGTGCACCTTCAATGTAAAAATACGTACTTCTAAATAATAACTAATAAAGCAACAATCCTGCATACATAACTCTCGGTATTTCTTTGTTTATGTGACAATGCTTCATCCCCATATTAAACTAGACATAAAGTTTTCCCGCAAATTCAAACAACATAATTATGAAAAATTTATGAATCGCCAAACTTTCGTTAAATGTTTATTACTGGCTGCATCAATAAATCCTGGCCAGATGTCTTTACAGAAATTATCACTATACATTGTGTTATTTCAAAACGAAAGAAATCTTAACACCTAAAAGCAACTTCACCTGACGCATTCAGTGCGATAAAATTCATCAAGTATAATAACAATCAGCTCTAAAATATATTGCTATCGCCTTTCTTTAGCATCTTTATTACATCATAATTAAAGGCTTGGCCTTTAGAAGTAAATATCATCAGGCACGTAATAGATTGTTTTTTAAAAGAAAAACTATATTACAGACATGATTGCATCATATTGTATAAAAGTAATTTTTTGCTCTTTTATAGCGTCTACGAAAAAGCCTTTTCATACACAGCTTTATCATTAAATAGATTCATTATAGTAGTGATATTTAATTTGGCATAAAAAGTGGCAATTAATAAAAATCTTAAAAGAAAATCTCCCGAGATCTTATTGTAAAATATTTATATGAAATTGGATCGACACCAACATCAAACACTTGTATATTTAACTGTTGTAAATTTATATTTTATTTAAAGTACATCAAGAATCGTTCTCAACTGAATTCAAGCATGCGCGTCAACCGATTATGGATTCTCTTTTCCTAAGAATAAGAGCAACCTATGATATGTTGTTGACAATTAATTAAACAATGTTGACAATTAATTAAACAATAATGTGTTCTGTCTTCAAACATTTCACATTATTTTTATTGCTATTCGATTACAAGACGGAAACACAAACGAGGGCAACAATCATCAACGCAAAGCGGCATTCACACAATGCAGCCACTGCCACAAACAAGCGACGATGATCGCCACTAAACATAAAATTCGTCATTTTGATTAAAACGTGCGAAGCAGGGACTTACATCAGCAGACAAGGCAAAATAATATTCTAATGGGCTGGATACGGAAAACATTTAATCACTGTGTCAGATCAAAGATGCAAATTAGTGTATTCACGGGGTATGGATGGTTAATATCTTTTCAAGGACGAATATAGTTAAGATATGCAATTTGCCAGACACACAGAACTATTGTAGAAAAGGTAGGTACTTGAGTATATACGTTCTTGATGAATGTTTTTTTTTAAAGCCAAAGTAAAATTTGGGCTTCGTAAAAAAATAATAGAAATGGGCTATTAGTTAGCAGTTGCACACCATACTCTTCGGATATTTTGACCCGTCAATACTTTTTTTAATGTCTTCCGATACTAGGAGAGCGGTCGAAAAGAATTATTTGCGAATTAGAGTTATTTGTCAATGTTGACAATAAGTGACGCAAAATTAACCCTGACATGACACTATTTATGATGTTACATGTTCTGTTTTAGCAGGATAATTTATAAAATATTTTGTTGTTTTGTTACTATTAGTATATATTATGTATGAGTCCTAGCTAACATCATTGCAGAACTAAATCATAACTCAATTTTGTTGTTTCATTTACAACATTTACAATTCAAGCGGATTATTTTTTTGTTTTCATCACATTATATAATTCAAAGACATTTTCTTATGACATTTTATGTGTAGTCACATATAACGGAAAATTTCTACAGACATAGAATGAAAGTTATGTTGAAATAAACACTTCAATTATAAATAAAATACATAATTGGTATTGTCGTAGTTTAATTAAAAATTACTTCTTAGAGACATACCACTATTGTATTATCCACATCGTGTTTAAGAGGAATATAAAAGTATTCCTCTGATTTAATGCTATTTACTTAAATGAGATATGCTACTCCAAATGTTTAATAACTATACAGTCAAATGACAATCATTTTTTCTTCCGGATTTAAATGAACTTGAGGTTTGAGAAATCTGGCTATATTAACAATCAACGTGATCTATTGTGCATATTGAACTATAATATCTTTATTACGCCATTATATATAAAATCAGAGGTGCCTTTCACTAACGTGCTTATGTTATCGTAACTCCAGTTTGAACGTTACTATTTAAGTAAGCAGTACTAACGTATTTATTTGTGTTTCACTAAACTTTCTTTGCTATGCATTTGCGTAGGTTCAAACGTAAAGTTACGCTCACTTATTAATGGCGTAAATTACACGTCCGGCCCATTTTGTGAAACGCAACTAATGGAAATTTACGGTTTGCGAAAGTCCAAATTTACGTGAAAAGATACGTAAAACTTACGAATATAGTGAAATGCTCGCCTGATGTTTTACTGATTTGATAGAGAATATGACTTACGGGTTATCGACAATACCCAGTTTGATACTACTTAATTTATTAATTATATATAAGTTATAACGCAATCCTTATAATTATATGTTAAAACATCGTATGTTTTAAACATTTTATGCTTTATTTAGACAAACGAGTCAATATTTGTATTTTTTTCAATGTGTTTATTCCATGTCATTAATTTAAACACATAATCTCTGTCGGCCTTAGATATGCATCACTAAAATGCAGTAGTATCTTTTTAACCATTTGTTCATTGTACATTTACATGTAATTTAGGGGCGGAATCTAATCAGTTAATCAATTGTATTTTGGTTTACATTTTGTTTGAAAAGCTGTACATCTTGTTTGAATTTTCATGTTATAAAGTTAATGTTTTTTTTTTAAATACCAACCCCTCCGCAATTGTTATATCCTTACCTTTTCATCCAATGCAATTGCCCATATTCCCATGCTTAGAACTGTGGGGGGTTTTTTGGTATTTTTTTTTCAATTTTATAATAATATTCCTCTGTACAAACATTTTTGTGGAAATGGTTTGAGTAATTGCAACCAGATCCTAGGAAAGTAAAAAGAAGCTGACTAATCAAAACACAATATATTCCATTAGTTCAGTCTGTAACTGACGTTGGGTTATGTATTAAAGCTTTAATGTAAATCAGTGTATATAATAATGCATAGTTTATCTTCCTTGATTAGCTGTATAACATTGATATAATATAACAATTTGATTTTGCTATAATAACAAAACTTTTGAAAACAAAACCGAAATATCAAATAAGATAAATATTCAATAAATTGATATCAAAAACGTAATGGGAAATCAAACTTTCAGGGGCAGATGACTCGAAATAAAATAGACATGTACAAATGGTGACATCAATCTTTTCATCACTTTGTTTCTTTTATAGATCGCTTTATAATCAATTATACAAGGTTTTAGAATTTTCCCTGCTCTAGATTAAAATTTTCTTCTTTGCCATTGTAAAAACATGCAGAATCGCCATTTTATTAATGAAGAACGTTTTCTAATAGTCACCAATATTGCTTCCTTCGGTCTTGGAAATATGGAACACTTTCTTTTATCTCAGAAGTTATGTTCCTCCGCTAACGGAAAATATATATATCGTTACACAGCTACGAAAACAACATCCAAATTAATAATAGATAAATAACTGAGTTTGGGTTTCCAAGCGACTGGCAGAAATTGACATTATTTTGTGAAATATTATTATTGAATATAGCGGGAAAAATAAATTATTGCATTGAATAAGTGTATATTTAGAAAATCACATAATAATAAGTGACTTTACTCGTGAAGCTTTACTTGTGATGATTTACTTTCTTCAATAACTGAGAAATCAAACATTTAGACGTCTCAGAAATGTTATTATGCAATTTTTTTATCAGATCTTTAATATCATACAGACAATTAAACAATAAAATAATAATCCTAGTTTTGAATTTTTCACCTTTCACTTACCGATTACGTTATACGAGTATAATATCAAGTTATCATTTAATGTTTCTATCTATTTAATTGTTATACTATGAAGGTATCAATGTGCTGCTTTGGCAAAGAATTATAAGGTGAAAACTTTATTGATGTGTTCATTTATGATAATAATCATAAAACTTAACATTGTTTAAATGACAATTTTATAGTGAATGAAATCTATTGTTATCGTGTCTCTATATGTCTTCCAGAATCGTCTTCACAAACAAAATGTTTTATGTATATAGTTTCATTTCATGTATCAGTTTTATTTATTGCAACACAGCCAAATTACGTAATATAAAGAAGCTAAATTTCAAAGGTCACATTAAACAAAAGTATTGTATATCACTCACATTTTGGTTACGATTAATATATATCTGCACATACAAAATATATAAAGAAACCCTTAAATTGAGACAATTTATATGTATTCAACACTTGCGTTTTATTGAATTTCATGTGGTGTTGCACTGATACTAGTTAAATATTTTTTTCTATTCCTGTCTATTTCTGTCTGGAGTAACATTATGCTGTAAATAAAAAAAATCATTTGTCTGATACGGAAAGTGGTTCTCTTTAATTGTACTCTGAGAGATGCATTTCCCTTTCTTGATAGTTTCTCTGCCATAATCTGTGTGACAATGGCTGTCTAGGTCTTAATACAATATCAATTATCATACTATAACTATATTTATTTATATAACATTTGTGTTTATAATAGCAAACTGATAAAGGTATTATACTATGCTCATCTTCGGATAAAAGCTACGTTCTGAAATCTGCATCCATATTTAGTTTAATTGTCTACTAACTTTCGGTTTTAAATGACTATGTATTCATAATATATCATACTAATATAACTGTTTTTGAAATCGAAATATCACATGAAAATTAAGGAAATAGAAAGTTTTATGCAGGCGTTAAAATGGCTTTGAAATATATATTAAGTATCATAATGCTCCGTATGCCCTTTGAAAAACAATCTTATCTGAAGCTTGTTTTTGTTTCTTGCTATTTTTTCATCTGCATCATGATGTTATTACAATATTTATCGTTCGTGAACCTGTTATAACATATTTCCATTACAGTTGCAATAATGAGATTGGGTATGATTATATCAATAAGTTTGCTTCGCCTATTTTGCATTTTCTAATAGTGCGCAAGTTTGGTTCAAAAACATCTGTTACACATCTAGATTCAATGAAAGGATGTTTTCCATCCATGCAGCCAGTCTGTAACTGTGTCCTAGGATTCTGTAAAGAAATTCAAACTTATCAGGTGTTTGATTCTATTTTACATTTAAGCTTTGATTGATCCATTAGCCATATTGAGCTGCCAGAGATAAAGCAAGAGGCGGTACATTCATCATACGCCCACATTGATCATTTCAACGAGCAATTATTTGTCGTTCATTTTTGTTGATATGCTGTGTCTAGTATACGTTTCTCTCATTAATGCTTTCATAAAGTGTTCCTTGAAAACATATGTTTTGTGTAGTTTGCATATCTGTATTGACAGAATCCATTCTGTAATATTATTATACATTCAATAATCAATGCTAAATAGAGTGGTAAGCTTTTGAACAAGATTTGTTGATATTCTATATTCACTTTTCATTAATATTTCCATATTATTTGCTAAACAATTAACCGTTTTGCAGTTACATGATTGACATTAAAGCACTGTCACATATGTTGCCGTAGCAGGATTGTGTTAAAATGTTGTATGTTACAAAGATGCAACGAAAGGGCACTTATTACACCAACGAGAACAAAAAAATATTTGTATTTTTGTTTTAAAAGATAAATGTGAAGTAATAGTTTTTATTTTGCAATGTGTATTTTGTTTTTAAATAATCAAGTGGAATATAAATGTGGAGACTATGTTGAATATTAAACATAACTGAGTAATGTTTGGAAAATGGGTCATTGTTTCTGTGATAAGCTGTACATCAATCGCGAAGTCCTATTAAGGACAACATAAAAAGTTTCTCCTGGAAATTTATTTCAATATTGCTGTGCACCAGTTTTGTCTTAAAACCTGTAACACATTGTAAAACAATGAATTGCCGTGTTAAGACTACATATTGCACAAGGGTGAAATTTACATTTTTAAAGGTTATATTAAGGCACTATAAAAACCAGTAACATAAAACAGACACAGCAAATAGTTATAGTGAGACAATGTGTTTTTTCAAATTGTAAAAACATCCTTAAAAATCTGAAAGATCATAAGATTCAATAGTGATTTATTTATTTATATAACATTTTTGTTTATAATAACAAACTGTTAAAGGTACACTATGCTCATCTTCGGATAAAAGTTACATCCATATTTCGTTTAATTGTTTACTGACTTTGGTCGTTTCTTGAAAGAAAACTATCGTTTTAAGTGACATACTATGTTTACATATAGTGTGTAGAGCTTATTATGCAACATATATTCGTTGTGTGTACTCACAAGATGTTTTTTTACAATAAAACACTGTATAGTAATTATAGTGTTTTCAAATGTCTAATGTGAGAATAATATATCTTTAAACTAGCTCTATAATGACATGCAGTATAAATTTTTAATTACATGTATATTACTTTATGTTACTAGAAAAAAATCATTCTCAATTCTTTTATTTTATGCATAGACCAGTACATAAGTTAAACCTGTGGACAGAAATGGTAATTACTTATACTACAAAGTGCACATATCTTTCTCAACTAACTTTTTCATTGCACTGAAAAGCCTTCCACATATTAACTTAGACAGCAACATTAAGTTGAAACCGATTTTTTAAACGTTAATGCTTTCTCTAATTCGAAATTCAAGGTTGGATAAGACAAAAAAAAAGAAGAAATTTTGTAAAGTAAAGTCACTTCAGTTTCTAGTTACTCGGTGTCAATGATCTTTGCACTAAAATATTACTTAACAAAGTCTACTGTACGTATATAGATTGATACAAAAAACCAGAGAAATTGAAAAGAAAACAACTAGAGTACAACCTTATGACTCAACTGAATTCTTGATTTTGTTCTCTAAAGGGTTAATGTAGAAATACAAAACTAATAAATAAATCAGTATCGCAAATTGGTGGATTCAGGACGAATGCTGGCTGGTTTACAACATTTTAAAACAGGATAATGATTATGATTGAAGTATTAGCTAGACTCGCTGATTTAAGCGATCAATTTGAATAAAGTGACTGCCTTCTGTTCCAAACTCTGGTGAAGAATTGGATAAAGTTCCCACCGGTATTAAAATGAAATGCGGATAAATATTAGTGCTAGACACCGGTAGACATTCTTGAATAAAGCTTACGAAGTATTTTTTACTGAAAAATATCAAGGTTAAAATTAGCATAACTATCTTATTAATACCGGCATACTTGCACTGCTGTTTTTGAAATAATCATTTAACAGAGAGTACGTAAAAATAGAGCATTAACGGATAAAGTCCTTCTAAATTCTAAAATTTATATCAATACCTTCTTGTACTAGAAGTAACACAGTTCTGCCGAAATGTCAAAAAATGTGTTGTTTTTTTATGAACCACGATTAATGCCCGTTTACTTACTTTTCCTTTTTACATAATACATTCATTTTACATTTTTCAATTAATTATTTTACATAACATACGTTACAAACTAATATATATGTTGTAGACATTTTAAAATAATTTCAAAGAACTTAAACGTGAATCTCTTTAAGAAAAAGTTAAGAAAAAGGATATTATATTTTAAACAAGATCAAGTTTTGTTAAATCAATTTTAAAAATTTTCTTGAGTCAGTTGGAAAAAGCTGAAAATTTGGGGAGGTGCTAAAATATAAAAGGATAATTTGCAAGAGAAAAAAAATGTAGTAAACAAAAACATATTTTTCCAACAAACTACGATAAGATAAAAAAATATAGGTTATATAAAGAAAGAAAGGCTGCTTTGGTAATATACTTCTGACATATCATCAATCAGTTCTTATAACATAATTAGAAAGTCATTCCACTTCCTGTTGAAATCATCAAGAGAATCATTTTGAAATGCTTTGTACTTTTCTAAAGATATTCTATCAATCAATTTTCTTTTAAACACAAGATTATTTGCTATTTTCTTTTTTGTTTTACAACTATATATATATAATGTTTGGCAAATAAGAGAATATATGATAAAATTTTATTTCGTGAATGAAAAAAGGACAAAAATGTGTCTTTGGTTGCATGTATACCAATTTCAACCAACCATTTAAACAATTCATTCCAGAAAATTTGTGTTTGTTGACAGGTCCAAAATATATGTTATATGCTATCTATTTCCATATTACAAAGACTCCACTAATTTACATCTAAAGAGAAATTTGTTAGTTGCAACATTTCTATGTAAGAAATCGAAATAAAAACTTTTCAAAATATTATCCTTACAAATATCAAACGCATTTAAATATATTTGTTGCCAATTGAAATTTTTATCTGGAAATATTGCCTCCCATTTTTTAACTGGGATTTTAGTTTTTCATTCTGGTATTTTAGCCTTCTTTCTTTTTGAACCTGTGTTAATTTTCTATTTAGGAGATGTGTTTCTGTTTTTTCTAAAAGCTCATCAATATTTATTTCCTCAGTTGTTACAGAAAGAATGATATTATCTAATTTTCTTTTCCAACATGTTGGGATTGAAGAGATAAGTCTATGGTAATTTAAAAACTCAGTATTAGGAATGTTATATTCAGTTTTTAATTGAATAAATTTTTCTATTTTTTTTTGCGTTTATATCATAGATATCATTTACATGGTATATATTTTGGTTTCTCCACTGTCTGAAATAGAGAAGGCTATTGTTATTTTTTATGTTTGAATTTTGCTAAAGAATTTGTTCTGAAATATTTTTCGGATTTTCATTAAAATTGATTTCACTCCAAGCTACTAAAAATCTGGAAACAAAGTGATCCCTCGGAAGCATTAATCACAACAAAATTACAAGAGAATTGCAGACTCGGTTTGATTGAGTCTGTACATGAGGGATAATGAATATGTGCAACATCCCTCACGCCCCCTAGCACCGGCTTGAGCGGTACTCAATTCTTCGTGTTTAAATGTATTTTTGATTTTAAATTTCAATATATCTTTTGTGTTTATATTGCATTTAAATAATGATATTCGACCTAAATGATTAATATTTTTCTTTATTATTTCTTTCCACAACCCATTATTTGAATCGTTTATTATTCTTTTTATCCAATTCGATTTTATTGAGTTCAAAAATATAGGAATGCCAATCATATTTAGACCTCCGTTTTTGTACTGCTGTATTATCACATCCCGTTTGACTTTATCCCTTTTTGAGCTCCATATAAATTCATAACATTATTGTTTAATTGTATTTACAGTTTTATTTGGAGGATTGGGTAGAACAGAAAACAGGAAAGTTAATTTTGGAATTATTAATGCTTTCAATACTGAGATATTACCAATTGTTGTGAGATGTCTAGCTTTCAATCTGTTTATGTCTATTTGGAATTGAGATAATCTGTTATCGTAATTTAATTTGAGGATATGGTCAGTTTTTGAATGAAATGTTATTCCTAGTGTTTTACACTTTCTGATGTCCATGAAATATAACTATATTTTTTTCTACAATATATAAGGTCGTGCTGGTTTCGCAGTGGGCCTATTCTTAGAGCTGTACATTTACTATAATTAAGATTTAGACCCGAGATGAATGAAAATTGTTCAAATATATTTAACATTTCTTTGTAACTGTTTTTTGTACTATCTAATAATATTGTTGCATCATCAGCAGACATGCTGTTTTTTTTTTACTTCTATATCAAATATATTAAATCCTTTAATATTTGTATTTTCTCTTATTGCTATGGAGAGGAGTTCAATTGCTAAAATAAAAATGTAAGGAGATAAAGGACAGCCTTGTCGGACTCCTTGTCTGATATTAAATGAGTCCGACAAGAAACCATTGTAAAGAATACAACTTGTTGGATTTTTGTATAACAATTTTACCCACATTTTTAAATTTGGTCTAAAGTTAAATAGATCGAGTGTTCTTAAAAAATGTCATATAAAGAGGTCATTATAGATTATTGGAAACAATAGTGATTCTATGGGACTCATGCACAGTTGCTAAACTTATACCCGACGGCATTAATAGAATTCAGCATTGAACTCAACATTGTATAATAACTCTCGTAATATCCTATAGCGTTATGTGTTCTATTATGACTAATTTTGAGGTCTTTAAATTTCTCAATGAGCGAAACAGAATTTAAAAATGGGACAAGTCTATTTCATGAGAAACAAAGCTGATTAGTATTTCCTTTAGAAAATATGAAAATAATATGGTTATTTTTGCTATACTACAGTAAGATGGTGTTAATATATTATATATTAAAATTAACATACATTTTTACCTGATTTGATAATAAACTATAAACAAAAATTAGAATTAAATTATAGAACTATCTGCATAAGGCGATACTCCATGTGCTTAATGATTTGATATTGTTTGAGATATAGTTTACGACGTTGTGTTCTAAGAAACATCACCGGACAGAACCTTAAAATGGGGAGATAAACGAAGTGTGGATTGTTTGACTTCAGATAATACATTAAAACATTGTTCAATTTTATGTATTTCTAAAATAAAACATTCAGTTATTGCAAATTTCTTCATTTGAACTATTCAATAGGACAGTTGCTTAGACTAACAGTAGTTTTGCCATTTTTTTCTCTTTTTTCACGTATTTCAATGAAACATTTGTTGCAAAATAAAACTAGATACTAATTTTAAAGAGAGTACTTTTTCCCATTTTAAGCTTACATTTTAAAATTAGTACTGATTAAATAGCAGTACAGACCAGAGTCACCTGTACTAGCTGTCCGGCTTGATCTAAACTGCTCGTGCAAATGAATACACATGCAGTTAATAGGCCAAGAGGTTTAACGAATATTTTCCAGTACAATTTTGACAAAATTAATTACCTTTAAGCATCTAATTTGTATGCGAAACATTCTTCATTAGAGCAGAGGACGCCAAAACAATGAAATATGCATTGATCAATTGCATCATTTTTGTATGCAATTGTAATTGTCCTTCTTCGAGACGAAAATAACAATGCAGGATGTGATTGTAAATAATTGAAGCTTATTTGCTATTATTTTTTAGCGATATTTTGAAATGTAAAGTACAGGTTAGGATAGAGTGAAGTACTTTGATACAAATTTACAATTTGAAATTCCTTAAAGTCTGGAACAACACAACAAATAAATTTCGTCCTCATACAAAATCAACGTTTTAAATTTCTGTCAAATGAAAAACAAGAACAACGTTTGATAATTTTAATCGATATTTTTCATAAAAAACAACAAAATTACATTGAATGTACGATTACAGGCGGTTGTATACAATTTGCAGACTTTGAAAAACGGTAAGATAAGTATTTAACACCCGATGTTAGCCAAAATCATCGTTCCTGATTCGGCGCAATATTATGTTGGTGAGCCGTAAATACAAACAAATCAAAACAATTATGAACGTATTTCTACAGAATGTTACCGAAACTTTGAAAAACAATTGCAAACATGTGTAACAAAAGAAACCCAAAAAGAAATAACGTCTATCAAAAAAATTAAAATGTGCATCCGTGTACTACATTGTATATTATTCCAACCCGGTCTGTTCTACAACAGTTACTATACTTCTATTTAAGTTACTTATAGCATTCATGAATAAAACATATTTCTGCATAAAGATAATCTTGCAAAATAAATGCAATGAAAACATGGGATTTTGTGTTGCTACTATTGTTTCTAGCTTCTAATGACATTTATTAAGTGGCTTCAGTCGGAATTCATTCATTTTATTCCATGCATTCACCATCTTAACAGTAGTGTATTGGGCACATGAATAAGCCATGTATTTTCACAATATGAGATTGTACATTCAAAAACAATTAACCAGATAAAAAGATACATTTAAATACGTATACAGTTATCGTTATTGTTGTACTTTCTGTGTAATCAATGACAATTCAAGCATCCGTCGTCCCTTTTCAACGTCCGTGCATAATTTTGTCTTTTGAGCTACCCAATTACTTAATTGTCAACTACTACTGATTGTTTTGAGCATCCACATGAAACGCTAAAAATTACATGAAACAATTATAGATTAATTGGCTAATTTTCTATGTCATATGTTGGCATCTGTTTGATGTAAGCAGGATATCAGTTATATTTCCATGTTGAAAAATGCTGAAAATTGTGTCTCTGTTCATTTTGGTTTAGATTCTAAAATAAATTTAACACTGAGTAAACTATATATACATAATTATAATTTTGTGAAGTGTAATTGTTCAATTTCTAAGAAACTTGGACGATTATACCATAATTATTGTGCATTTTTTAAATGTCTGAATCACATGACACTGGACATGTCAGTCCGTCCGCTTAGTTTAATAGGGAGAGCATATAATTGGTTATTCAGGGGTCACCGGGGGTCCATCTCTGTGAGACTAATGTTCACTTGCCGCTGTGTCAGGATTAGTAGTCATTTACTTGCGGAGAAAATGGTTATTACTGGTTACATATCCGGGAAAGCTTTTTTAAGCGGATCGACCTAAATACATTTGACCGAAAAAATGTTAAAACCGGTGCTCAAAAATACAGAAAAACAAACACACATATTCATTATCAAAACTTTTGGTTTGACGAACTATCTAACTCAATATATTGTCACTCAACTATTTCAATTTGTTTTGTTATGATAAGGAATATCTTTTGCAATTCTAGTTCATATACTTAATAAATGACACACCTCTTTTCTTTTGAACACAATTTCATTCAATCATAATTATGCATAATTTATTTGATACACTGAAATGCACGTTTTCGCCCTGCACCAACGATGCATTATCCTTTATGAATACGGCGACATGTCCAGAAGTTCCTTCTTGATATTAACTGGTTTTGTTTTATAAATGCACAATCAACATATAAACCAAATTCAATCTACGTTTGTGACATCTTGATTTTAATTATTATTTTTATTATTATTATAAGTAAATATACGAACAAATGTGCCACACTACGGGAAAAAATAAATATATGAATAAACTGATATTGTGAAACCGGTAAAGGTATAACTAAATTACATAAATTAAACATACTATTAGGATTTTTATTATAGTTTCACTGTTTTATTACTATCATATACATGTAAACCAATAAACTATATGCACTAATACAAAAGTAAGAAAAAAAAAATCTATATTGTTAGATGAATAAGAGCGTAGCAATGAAACAAAAGTAGTGCATAATTACAAATAACAGCTTACGTAGTGTGAATACAAATGTAGCATGAATATAATTTAAAAATGTAACTTTAATTTGAAAGTTTCCAAAATAAATGAAAATATAAATTTTTTGTTTTTGAAAAAGAAATTGAATTAATTGTTTAGGGCCATCTGGAATCTCCTTTTTAATAAGATGAACGTAATCTTGAAATATATATCTCAGCACTGAAATGTTGATATTTAGAATGCATAAGTGCAGGTTTAGCTATTCATGCTAAAAAGGTAAATTTTTCAGTACATAAATAAAGTCTGAGATATACATTTAAGAATACATTATATGTATTAAATGTATATTGTTAAATTTGACATATTTATTTTTGTTTGTGATGTAAAATAAATGTCAATTTAATGTTTAATATATGTGGAAGGATAATTACTTTATCTTATTACTTACGATATCATTAAGATCTAGTCAGTTACCAAAAATGCCGTTAATTATCTATCCTTAAAATCAAATAATCAAGCTAAATTATGTTTTGTTTTCTTTCATTGTTTAATGTATAGTTTGTTGTGTGTTTGTGTTATATATCTGTAACACAGACATTTTTTGTGTGTGGGAAATTTATAGGGAAATGTAACAACTCCTTAAATGTAAGCATATGATATGTAGTTTTATTTTTACAATTCAGAATCATGTTTTTCAACAACTGTCAGATGCAGAAACAGGAATTTCCTGTTCATCCTAAAACCCACATAACTTTTTGTGTCGGATTATTGATATTCTCTTGGGAAATTTATTAAATTCGGTATGCATTCACAGGTTATATTACAACAGTAGGCGACAAACTAATTATATTTCTTATTTCTTGTCTGTACAAGAACTTTAATAATATTTTTTTATAGCAAGCTACAATCTAGTTGGCGCTAATTGACATTTTGAATACTCGTTTGCAGTAGAGATATATGAAAAAACAACAGTTAAGCTAACAAAATAATAAGATTTTTATGAGTAAAATAAAATAAATGCAATGAAACAAAATCAGTTATATCGATATCATACAAAAAATCAGACGGAACGGGAGTATTTTTATACATGTTTGATACATATACATTATGTAACGTTACGTCAACAGACAATTTTTAACTTGTCTAGCAAATGAACATATTTTTGGTCCCGAGTATTGCTTAATATCATTAAAATAACATTGTTCCATTTTATTAAGTAAATGGCTACTTCATTATGACCACACGCATGTACATATGAAGTTTTTATCACATCAAATGCGTCCCTTAATTTTACAATTATAGTGCACTTATTTGTAATTTAATTATATCTTCCTTCTTATTGGAATTCAACTTCGATTACTTTTTGTTCAATATGTTCAAAGAAATAACGGCTTAGGCCTGATGGAGTTTCCGATGACTTAAACATTCCATATTTTTAAGATGCATGTTTCATACTTTAGGTTATTGCCCTTGTTATAAATTATGTGCTACAAAAAAGAGAAAAACATCATGGTCATTCTTACATAAAACCATGTCTGAGTATCGTTCTTCTCAATAGTTTGCTGTAATTAGGCAACTACAATTTAGCAATTGTGTTTCTAGAACAGAAATTATAAAAATATTGTTAAACAAATTTAATTTAATGATTTGACGTTAAAAGAAGATCGGCATTTTTTATGTTAACAGTGATATAATGTAATTGAAATATTTTTATGACTTGAAAAATAGCACAAAAGACAATTTTCTGAATAACAAGTATTTGTTTTAAACTCGTGATGTCAGTGGCATGAGTAGTTTCTATGATAAAACATCAACAACAGATCCGTAATCTATTTTATGATAACAACAAGTATTTAAAATGTAATATCGCTTATGGATCTACTGAGGTGCAAAAGACTTCTTTCTATAAATTCCTCACAGTCTTGAAATAAACGACTGCTCATATCTTTTTACATAGATATTGATATTTATCTAACTACGGCGATGTCATCTCAAACTCTCTTTTAAAATGGAACAAACAGGAAGTAAAATGAAAGTTGCTTAATGTGGTCTGTATTACGAGTAGATATCATAATATCATACATAAATATCCATTACTAGCCAACATACTCTTATCATACGCTGGACGTATTTGGTTGTCATATTCTTGACATTAAAAGCTTAGAGACGTTTAAATTTAATAGAAAGGTCATGACCAAGGCCTGTTATATTTCCGATCCTTAAAGATCGTTTAGCATGACATTATTGTTGTGCTTGTGGTATTTTTAGTTTTAACTTTTCGGCATTTTCTAGTTGGTGGTTCCAATATTCCTACTTGAATAATGTTGAATCACCCTTAGGATATGTTGCCTGCTTTTTAACTTGTCTTTTGACGTCTTATCTGTGATATGCAGGCTTCATAACCTCTAATCCCTTTTCAAAATTCTACTTTATTAAGTTCCGCCCATTGTTTTCTCGTTTAAGGCACCCGCTTTTTATTACTGGGGGACCATAATCTGTTGACATAACGTTACCCAAAAGTGTATGTATCAAACATGTATACAAATATTCCCATACCTTTTCATGGAATGGCACGGAAGTGTCACATTGAAGGTTCCGTTATAACCGCCGTATGAACACATCTGCGGATGTATCTAAATTCAAAATTTTACCAGTTCATGTTTTAAATGTTGAATTCTGCTTAAGGGGGTGTGGACAGTAACTTGCACTTTCCATTACCGTCCATGCACAGGCTCAATCAAACTGAGCCTGCAACATATTCAATTTTGTCTTGTTAGACTTTATTTCTCTCTCTCTCTCTTTTCACTACTTTATGTTATTAACTATTGTTTCACAACAACCTTGAAATTGCCGCTTGAATGATCAATAACGTTTCTAGAATACAGGGCCATGTATATTGTTACTTTGCAAAAACAGACACACGTTTACTTGAACTATTTTTTTTTATTCTTTACTTTTCATATAACGGAGATACCGTATTTAATTTATTTATGTAAAGTTTGAATAAATTTGTAAATTTGTATGTTATACCGGTCACTTTAACTTTGAAATGAATACATTTCTCAAGAGTAGATGTCCAGTTTCATGATAAATGATTTCATTACTTATCAAAGGAATCA
Organism: Ruditapes philippinarum; assembly: GCF_026571515.1. Classification (NCBI taxonomy): domain Eukaryota; kingdom Metazoa; phylum Mollusca; class Bivalvia; order Venerida; family Veneridae; genus Ruditapes; species Ruditapes philippinarum. The sequence goes on from NW_026858564.1 coordinate 20,216, forward strand.
TGGCAAAATATATTTAGATTAGTCATATTTATTTTCTTTCAATCCGTAACGTTGTATTCGTACAAGAAAATGTTTGTCACGGAAAGTAATTTTACAGTAAACTACTTTTCAGATGAAATTTAACATATTTTAATTTAACATATTTTAATTAGTGTTGCGGATGATAGTATTGTAGTCTTAAAGATTTTATCATATACGTATTTCAACTGAGTAAAATGCATAAACTAAGAAAAATCGTGAAATCATTCTTTAAATGAAAGATGATTTATCATTAAAATGGTGGTTCATAAAATATATATAACCACTATTCTTCTATTTTTTATTGTTCTTTTTATTAACGATACAATTGATTTACATAGAAACGTGTTAGACTTTTTGAACGGCGTTCTCTTTAACGGATAGATATTTAAATCTTATAAATTTTCCTCACTTTGTTGTATGAAAGCATTTTATGGTGACGACTTATCCCTCAAAGACTAGATTAGACAACTTTAGCTCAAATACCCCTGTCATTTGTGGAGAAATCGTTTGTCTTTTCTAATTCGGAATTTATCTTACAAAAAAAAGATAAAATAAAATTTCAATTTGTATGGGAATAAATCTTGATTACAGTTGTGGTCGCTGAACCAATAAAATGTGCACCAGTTTCATTAGCCTTTTCAGAAATGTCAATTTCTTTACTGACAGAAATTAATTTGAATTAAATTTAACACCTCTCCACTGCAAATGGGGTTATAAACGTCAATTTATGCCTTTTCCGCAACTTGTAAAAGCTCGGTTTTTCAGATTGGTGGGGCAATATGAAAGGAGATGCCAAGAACAACAAAAAAAAAAAACAACAAGTTTTACATTTAATACAACAAAACAAAACCTTGTCACAAATTATGCAATTCAGCGAATTTACATGCACTTCAGAAAATGCATTTTCCGCAATTTCACATACATTTGGTCCAACACGTAACGTACTATGGCATAAGGTAAGAGGGTAAGGATAATGTATATTTACCTTTATTTTATGTTACATTGTGATATATCGCAACATTTCGCGTCCCCTGAAAACAAACCTAATGACCTCCCTATTGAGCTCAGGAGGTGGACTACACAACTTTAAAAAAATAAATCATGGGTAATTTGCCACTATTATAATTATTTTATATACATTTTATTGAAGGGCAAGAACCTAATGAGATGAATTTCCAGGGCGATGAATTATATCAAATGGATCAATAGCACATTTATAATTTATGAGCCGAATCCTGGTATTATCAAATAATCCGTTACTTTATACATTTAAAAATATTTGTAAAACCTCCTGTTACTGAAACAAAGTTCATTCATCTTGGCAGCATTCGAATATAGAAAGTTAAAACTGAAGAACATGTATATTACTTCCATGTTGATATGTATTATATTCTGATACCATATGTAATCAATTAATCAGCACAGTGCTTTAACGTATGTCATTTGCTAGCTACATGCAACGTGTTAATATTGTCTGTTTAAAAAGTAGAAACGTCGATTTTTTAAATTTTGTTCAATGATACTGTTGAATGTATATTTGTGCAAAGCCTGTTGTAAAAGGGCCAATTTCGTCATTCATGAAAATTATGTGGGTCTTAAAAGGTGTGAATTAGATGTCATTGTTTTCTTGTTATTTCTTATTTCTCTCGAAAAGTGGATGGCCCGCAATTGTTAGTTTTCTTTTAATTTAATTAATTTAAAGCTGCATTTAATGATTTGATCACAGCGAAACCTACACATAACATGTATCACCAATTGATGACAGCTCGTTCATCAAAATGATCAGAGAGTAGTTTGTCAAAATATATTTATTTTGTGTTCAAGCTTAACTACAAAAATAAGTCGTTTTATTTGATTTTTAGTTTATTGGCATTTAGTTTAATTAAAGTGAATTCATATTTTGTATGGAAATCAAAATACTAGTTCGTTTACATTGTTTTACCTTTAAGACACATCAGCGTTATTTCGTCAGCTATTTAAACATCTAACATGCTCTAAACCCAATATTTTCCGAGGCATAATGCGCCTTCTCAACCGGTATTCTGTTACAAATATAAAGATAACTGTCCCTGCTACAAAGTCAATATCATGTCATCCGTCATAGCAATGCAGTCTGGGAAAATTCTGTGCAGTAGGCTATCTAATGTTCAATTGTAATATATTATACATATATGTGTATATCGTTTATACATAAATAGCAATAGATAATTTATTACTCAAGTCAAGAAAAATTTCCTAAGTAAAGCACGGTCTTGGGAACTTGACTTTAAATATTTCTTTAAGATTCTCAAATTGAATGTTTCTTAATACCGGTGGATCAGCTGAAATACACACGTTTTGTATTTCTCGATGACTAAAGAATATCATAAACCTTAAGAAAAAAACTTAAAGTAAACATGTATGATCCTAAATCTGCAAGAAATATTATTATTATTAGAAAGAAAACTATTTTGGAGAATTTACTTGGTCTGATCTATTTTATATGTGTATACCTCAAGACATTTACATGTTATAAAAACCGTAATTTAACCACAAACAAATCAAACTATGTTTATCTTAAAAGTAAATTACCACCAATCCTGAAACATACCTAAATCGTTAGAGACAAGATTTAAATAATTATATACTATTCATTTATTTATTCGATCGTACTATATGTAATAAGAGTATTCCATTTCGACCAATGGTTGCAGTTTAGATAATATAAATTAGTTCAAATGCTATTCTAGCTAAATTAGCGATTTTATGCTAAACATTATTATTTTATCTAAAGGCGCCGAAAATTTCTATATAATTATATATTAAGGATACAGCAGAAGAAAACGGCTAAGTTATTGGAGACATTATAGAATGATGTGGAAATGAGAAGGAAATTAATCCTCTACATCGAAAACTACCTCGCTAGTTTAATGCATACAAAAAAGTGTATAATTATGTAATTATAATAATAATGACAAAGAACTGAAGGGTATAAAGTTACAAAAAGGATAATAATAATTATCAATAATATAATAATAATAATGACTTATAAGCGTTTACATTATTTTAATTAAAAGGAATCTCACTTAAAATTGATACATGTAATCAATTCAATTTTGTATGAATTATTTATTTATCGATTTCATATTTTGTCGTATTTAAGTGCCCCTGTTAATCTATGTTAACATTTTTTATCCTTTTATGCTTTTTATACCTCAGTGGATTGAAGTAATAGAAAGATATGACTTTAGGAACAAAAAGGTTGATTATTAAACTGTCTGAGAAAAACAAAAATGTAATATTTAGTACAATATGACTTAGAGCTACATTAAATGTTTTGAAACACACTAAAACAGCAGATAAATTACGAAATTCTGTTCAATGTTGTATGATCATTGTTTACTAAAGAAACACATAATGCGGATCAAATCAAGAAGGAGACAAATTGAAACAATAAATCACATTGTCAATTCTGTAAGAGAAGTCTTGTAATAACACTTCTTCTAGTTTGGCGTTTTAAAAATATTTCTGTGGGGTAAACAATTACAATGCAAAATCGTGTAAGTTACTAAATAAGTAGGCATTAAAGTAACTAAGGGAACATATGCTACTGGAAATGATAACTACATGTACAAAGATATGACGTACAATGCAAAGATGATCTTCTATTTGTTTGACCTTATCAATTATTTTTATATGTATTGATAAACAAAACCATTTATCCAGATTTCAATTATTCTGATGACTGTACAAATATATTTGAGAGGAAGTAAAGAAGACGTTTATTTTGATTAAGTATCAAATACATATCAAATACAAGTATCTATAATATAGTACTTTAATTATTGAATAATAATCATTTCATTAATTTTCATTCTCAAATGATTTCAAAAATATACTAGATAGTTTTCTATTTTGTGTCAGTTACGTAGCAATAAGCTCAGTCAAAAAAAGAAAAGATTATCATAAAATATCTTAAATACTCAATATAATAAAACATATTTGAATTTTGGTATGTAGTGACAAATTCAACAGCGATCACAAATATTTAAATATGATCGGGTACTCAAGAGGATTCATCGACCGGGTTGAAAATGTCAGGAGCAATTTATCTAAACTTTGTCATGGAGGAACTTACATAATATATTATTGGACTCAGACTGGGACTAGTGCAACACACAAAGCGCGTTCAGTGTAGCAAACCAAATAATAATTATACAGTTCCGTTCTAGCGACAACTTAACGTACATTTCCGTAAGGCAACAATATATGTATAAATAATAAACAACAAAGTATCATTTACCTTCTAATCTCTACCGAAGAATAATGGAATGCTTTCGGACGAATATGAAAACAAATCGAAGGCGACAAATTGAAACAATTTACCGCGTTTGACACTTCTTGAAAAGACGTCTGGTGGTAAAACTATTTTTCTCTTTTGTGGTAATTTATATTTTAAAGCCAAAGCCATAAAACAATTGAATAATAAGGAAATAATTCACCTTTATTCGTGCATTAGTATCTGTAGGAGTAAATTGACGCATTTTATGCCCGAGCACGCAGATGATATCAAAGGCTTTCTGCAGATGTAAATGTGTTAAAACGGGGTAATTAGCGCTGAGGCATGCATATTAAAAAAAGTGCAAAAACGGTGCGTGCTTTTGTGATTTTATTCGTTAATGCACGTTTTCTTACTAAATTTCAGTACAGCATAAATGCTTTATAATAAAATAAAATCCGTATGCAATGTCTGTTAATTTAAAGATGAATGTTTACAAACTCACAACAGCCAATCACTTAGATAAGAAATTAATTGCTTTCAATTTTTAGATTATCAAAATTAACATGCACCTTGTATAGAGAGCAGTAATTACTAGTATAACATCTGTTGCCCATAAACATTTTATCAGATAAATGCCAAACAGTAAGTTGTGTCAATCAGGCAAATAGTCAAAAAGGATAACACTCATTTTAAGGAATGTGGCAGCATAGTCGAGTTAATTAAATGTTGTTTTGTAATTAACAGACATATTTCAGACATATGAGTATCTATGTTTATATTTATTTGGAAAAACATGTATTGAAGTTACAATGTGAAGAAACACATTAACTTGAAGTACTAAGCTTAGTTTATTTCGAAATAGAATCAAGCTCCTACACATTTTTAATGTTTTCTGGATTAAAGAGTCAGGACTTGATATAATAATTTTGTCTTGTTATTTTAAAGCTATGGTGTAACAAAAATGTATTCTTAGCAAGCTGGATGAATTATATACCATTATACCAGAGAGCAGTCGCAATCAAACAATATAATAAATTATGTGATTTTAACCTGACTCAGTTTCCTTTACTTATCACAAGATGTGTCAAGTAATGTGTGGCACCTGTAAAATATTTCTCCGTTTTTTCAAGACGTTGTTATTATAAAGTATATATTTGCTGATTCCTGTTCATTTATTTTAATATTTTTACATTTAAGATTTAAGCATATGTGATGCTTATCATGAACATTGATTTTTGCTTTCATTGCCCTTATTTTTTAATCTTTTTTATCTTAATGATAAATAGCTTCTTATTCTTAGTCTGAAAAGTCATGTCGTCCTATCAAGGACATAGTATATATAGGTTGGTTCAGATAAACTTCAGTCGGACCATGTTAATTGTTTTTATAACTTTAAATGTTAATACAGAATGTATCTAAACGAGTGAAGAAGAAGTTAGATTACATTTAGAGTTAAAACAAAGTTTATCAAATCAACGTAAATTATTTAATATCCATTATACAAGTTACTCAGACGATATACTCATATAATATACAAATGTACGCTTTGTAAAGTTAACAGGATAAATGCCTTTGTAATTTTTTCACGTTTAAATATTTTAAGTTAAAACAAAACAAATATGATCTTTATGGCTTTTAAATGCATTCTTCATCACTTAATCAAATCAGTATTTCTAACGGCTTAATTTCGTGCTTTTTATTATTATGGAAATTCACTATATGGGCATTGACCTTATCAGACAAACAAATGAGATAAACATTCAATTATAACAGTCAAACAGAAAAAGCTTGATACTTTTAAAGTATTTGCATAAATTGTAGACAAATGATTTCCGTTTAGTTAACCAAAGCATAAATCATGCATAAATGACTTCCTACGATACGAACATAGAAAATCATATATGTTAAAAAGGAAAATTCGAAACAGATGTAATCAAGTGAATGTGGCGTTATTAAACAAATTTATACCAATTACACACGATTTATATGCTTCTGATTGACTGTCGTATTTAACGCAGACGACATACATACAATGTACATTCCATTCAGTTTTATAAAATGCATGGAAATGTTACTCGGAATATTTTCTCTCAATCAGACAATTTGGCAATGCAACTAGCATAATTTAGCATATGAATACGCGCTTCATTAAATGTCATATTTAAAACGAAGTTGATAAATTACTATATGTGTAATCGGTACAAAATCCTTAGGATATATGCACCAATTTTTCTCGTAACTTATTAAGTTTGACATGCATTTTAGTTTTCAAGAAAAAGAAGTCCAAATAAACATGAATAATGATATTTTCATCGTGGGAAAAACTTTAACTGAACTGTTTGAAATAAATTATTAATTGCAATCATAAATTGGAACGCCTCCCCCCTAACATGCTTTGCCTATGTGTCCATTCCTCTTTTGTGTTTGCCACCCTGATGAATGAGTGCATGCATTTTCAATATTGTTTCTTACCTCACATAAAAGCTTTTTCAAATATTTGAATATAAATTTTACTAAATTGTTTAATAAATAATATGTAAAAACGGGTTTTAAGGTTTAAAGAATTGATTAACAAGTCTTAAGTTTTTACTTAATAAGCATTGTTTGACATTCAACATCTATGTTACAATGTGCATAATGTTAACATGAAAACAAACAACACTTATTTATTTTTATGAACGTTCCTTAAAATTCAATCAAGTAACTTAATTTTTTAATTTCATAAAAGAAGCAGGATCAATCAAAACGTAGTTTCCAAAATGACGTAATCAAAGTTTTTTAATCTCAGTAAGGTCTTAATAAACAATTAATAAATAAAATGAAAAATACGGTCTCGTCATCCTATATTTAAATTCATATGTATACGTCTGTATTATTTTTTTACTTAACTGTATAGATTTTGAATATTTTGTAAAAGTGTACTTAAATAACTGCAATTATCATGTCTGAGACATATTCAGAAATAAAATTTTAGAAACATGTCTTGTTTATCGCGAAGGCATGCTTAGTTTTCTTTGTTTTTTTTCTGTCCAATCTAGTAGAAATTGTACATGAGTACAAGAATATGGTCGTGAAATAAAGGTAGTAAATGAATAAGAGAAGCATGATAAAAAGTTTCGAGTTGTTGTACAAATCCTGGCTATAACGAAAATAATAAAACGCCCGATGTGTTATTGTGCATTTAATAATTGCGAAATTGATTTTTTTTAATGAAAAAATCCTGTCATGACGAAAAATCAACCCTTACTATCAGAATTTAGCAATTACAAATAAAAGACTGAAAATGCGTAAATTAACTTTATTTTGTAAAACATTTTTGTAGGCGGACTTCTCTCATTAAATATTTATATCATAGTGTGTGCTTTAGCAACCTAATATCGAATTACAGTCGTTAAAATGTGTTTAAAACTTGACTACATCAGTTGAAATTTGCTTGAGGCATATATTCAGACAAATAGAAAAATGAGTAGCTGCATATAGTGTGTGTATCTCGTGAACATCTTGAAACATGACCAGTCGCGTTTAATACTGTTCTATAATGTTACTCTCTTGTATTTCTATAAGCTTTGAAGTGTAATATTAAAATTTCATTTACTCAATCATTGTCAATAGGTATCTAAAAAACAGCCCGCCTCCGGCAGATAACAGAAAATCTTCTGAAGTACTGTCTCTCCTTAAATATATGCAAAAGTTGAATGACACCGAAATACCCCTTTAAAATGTTCATATTGTAACAGTTTTGGCTCGGAAAACAAAAGTTAATGAGCTTTCCCGCCATTTGGATATACATGGATCCGGGATCGTATGATGATCGTATAACCAAATATCTTGATACTTGTATTTATTTGTTGCAATAAAAGTAATTGACAATTTAGTGTAGAATATATTATAGTAATTATCATGAAATAAATATCCGTCCTGAAAGTGTCTTTGGATTTTAAGCAATCGAGTTATTTTCTTTATTGGTTGGACATTTAGTACTCTATCGTTTTATATATATATGATGAACATGAGCTTGTAAATGATAATCATATTGTAAATTTCCAATCAAAGATGCTAAAGTTGTAAGTAAGACATGTCAATTAATATAGAACATAGAACATTAATTATTTTAGTACATTTAGTAATTTTGGCTACAAGAAAAGGGGAAACAAAATGCTTCTATATTCTTGTATGTTTCATTTTACTTACATATTATCTTTCTCCGTAATTTGTTTTGAAAATGTTTAAATCTAAACTTAAAATTAAAAATACACATAAGTTATATGAACAAGGTAAGCCATTGTTCTTTTATAACAGATTTTCATTTAATTTTATTCTTTCTTTTAACTTTCTTTTTTACTCGCTATGCAATTAGTCATGTATCATTTTAACAATTAACGGAAAACAACTTACACAAAAAGAAAAAAAAATAATTAGGAAAGCCCTACAATATTTCGTGAAACAATCTCAGATGTCAGGCATTGACGAGTACAGTCAGATTATCAGGTCTTTTGTAAACATCCAAAAACCAATAAAAAAACACAAAACAATTACGAAAGGAAAAGATACTGTTCAAATCTTCTTGAGAACTTAATGCAAAGATAACTGAAAGAAAATTCTTAATAAATTGAAACATTAAAAAGCCACAATATCACAACAGTATTGTTCGAGCATTTTGTAATTTACATTTATCAATTCCACACGGTCTTTACACATTTAAATGAATGCAAATGGAACATTCCCGAGTTTTATTCAGTTGTAATAATCTTTAAAACCGTTTGTGTTCATCATTTCAATATTATATTGTATTTGTTAAATAAAGTTATAATTTATACTGAACAGACTGAATCCTTAGTTCAGAATATAATTATTTTCAAGCATTTTTGTACCACTCCAGGAAGTTACGAAAAAAGGACAATGCCCACACGTACATACGTCTTAAAAAGCGATAAACATTCCGGAAGTGATCGAGCATCGTTTTTCATATTTTGAGTTGGAATGCTTTTTTTAGATAAGTATTTTTTTAAAAATTACACTGTAATCTTATAAAATGCATCTAATCAGATTCTTATGGACCTTATCGGAACAAATACAAGAGTATTTGTTTATGTCAGATGCTTAACATCTATAAGTGCAATATTAAACTGTCTTTGATCCATCATATGATAAATCTGTGGCGTAATTTGTAGATGTCTATATCATAGTGCAGATTTTGCTTGGTATTTATTTCATAATGAATTGTAAAAATAATATATCTTTAATACAAATCGCAAAAAGTCTCAAAATTTAATGCTTAATGGTTAAAAGATTTAAAGCAATTTTCAAAGACATTATCCCAGTTGTTAGCTACTGAAAAATCTCTGCAAATTTTTTAGTTCCATTGCAAATATTCTAATGCCAATTTGAAAAACACAAAACAATTATTGTAACATAAAGAATAATTGTAGTTAGAATCTTCTTGGAAATTCGAACTAAAGACAATTGAAAGGAAACTCTAAATCAATTGAAACAAATCTCCAAAAAGCACTATGTCAACCTGTCTGTTTTAAATTAATGTTTGTGATTCACGACTGTCATTTTGTCACGGTTTTCGCTAATCATTCACTAATTTTCACTAATCATTGTCAAGAGAAACAAAATTTACAAGCCTTTCAAACATATCATTAAGAAAACATTGTTAAAACAATTTTAAATTGATACTACGACCAAATAGAAACGATGACATAGGTTGTTCAAAACTTTCCTTTAACCTAAAAGTGATATTTTTGCTGACTTTGGAAATAAGCGGGGCAACATAAACAACAGTGATATAATTAACTTTGGTTGCACTGCAATGCAAGTTATTTTTAGCGATCTGTACTGATTTATATGAAATAAGAACATAGTGTTTTACAGAAACCTGTTTCCTTTCTTTGGCATTTGGCAAGCTGCACTACCCTGAATATAATACAACAATTTATAAAGATATGTTTACATGTTTTTGAAATAGTATCTACGTTTGAATATCTAAGACCTGTTAACGTCCTTTAGATTTTAATAAAATATAAATTTTCAGAATATAGCTTAAAAATCCAAGATACATATAATCATTCTCTTTTCCAAAATCAATATTTAGGAACTGTCACCTTAATTCATGAATGTTCTAATCAGCATTCTTTCTAAAAGCCTAATTATTTTAACATCAACGTGTATGAAGGTGACTTATTTAAGTACAGATATAAACAGATGATAAACAATGAAAATATGATAACATCACGAATCAAAGCAGAATTTCGAGCAAATTTCATAAATAATTTTAGAGTCAGACTCTAATCAAAATAAAGTATCTTTTATAACAGATGAAACCAAATACATTTAAAAATCTTCTCTCCATCGATTTTATAACTCTACCAGCATTTCCTTCTAGTGCCTTTATATTATAACTTTTCACATTCATTCATTTCCTTTAACCCGTTTTTTTATCATGTAATAGTTTAATCTCTGACAAAACATTTAGTTTATTTAAATGACCTTAACAATAGCTGTTTTTTCCCAATTGATTGAATTTCGATTAAAGAAACAACAATACAACACATTTTACTTTACTTTTCCGATTGTATTGCAATGAACAAACACCGAATAATAAAGTTAATTTGTCATGTTAAATATTAATCTATCACAGAAATGTAACTGGCATCTGTAAAACTGTACCGTTTGTGTAATAAGTGAATGGATGTTCACAGCTACATATCATCAACGGTAAAAACGTCCATTTAGAAGATAAGGTTAATAAATAAGACCTTGGTGAACATTCTGTGTTTAATTTCTAAAAGAAAGTGGGATAGAATTTTAGCATATTGCTACTTTCCTAAGGATCAAACAATATTAAATTTCTAATTGATATAATTATAAACGAAGATAAAATTAGGTGCTCTAACAAAACACATTTTATAAAATAACAATCAATATGTATGATTCATTTTCATTAGAATTAAGTGTTGCCACGTTTCTCTTTGATGGCAAAATTCTCAAAATTATGTTTATTTAATATTAGTCATCTCTTCATGTAAATCAAAAATGTTATATGTAACATTCATGGAAAATATCTACATTCACACTACTGTTTGAAATCCTGACATCTGTTGTTTTTAAAAATATTCTAACATTATCTTTGTCAAAATAGAATTATGTTATGTAGTTTATGACCTCCAAAACAATTTGAAAAAAGCAAAACAGTTACAAAGAGAATATTAAATGCAATTCAAATCTTTTGATAGCCTAATGCAAACGAAAATCTTTTGAGAACCTAATATAAGCATATTGAACGAAAACCAATTGAAACGTTGAGAAAACAATTTCCACACTTGTATTGATTAATTGATTGTGACGCCCAATTGTCATCTTCCTACGGTTACATCACTTTATTAGTTAAGTTAAAACAAAAGTTGATAAACAGTGAAAAAAATGGTACTTTTGTGATCAACAGGGAAATCAAAAATTTAAAATGAAATAAAACAACTATCAATAATATTGATATATTTGTTGCAATAGTATCACTCTCAAAAGAATTTTAAACGTATACATGCACAAATTTAAAATTCAACTTGATCGTAATTCTTTAGAAATAATTTACCTGTCTTATATCAGGCCAATTCTAGAATACGCCGATGTTGTTTCCTTCAATTGCACTAAATATGAAATGATGAACTCGATAAAATCCAACACGAAGCTTCAAGAATTGTCTCTGGTGCTACTTAACTTGTGTTCCTTCATGAGCTCCAACTAGAGGTTCCTTGTGAGAACGAACCTCTTGGCAGTTGGAGAAGGAAATAAAAAATGATTTCTGTCTATAAAATGAAAAATGGACTCTCTCCTGACTACCTATCAAGTTTTGTCCCTTATTCTGTACGTGAAACCTCGCGTTATAATAATTATACGAACTTCGAACGATATACAAGGAATACATACAAGAACTTCTTTATACTATAATGCTTTTCTTCCCTCATCTCTCAGAGAATGGAATAAACTACCAGATGATATACAAAATGCCCCTTCGTTATCTTCTTTCAAGTGTCTTTTGAATAGAAACATATAGTAATATTTACATATAGTAAAATATAGTAAAATAAACATATAGTATATTTTCGATAATATATAACGAATGTATATATGTGTCAACCAAAGGAAAATAACATCTCATTCGGTAAACTGTAAAATTATGATATAAAGTGTGTCCGACGATCATCGTCAATTTAAACTGCTGACTGATGTACACTTATAACCAGATCTGAAAAACGTCATCAGGTAGACATTTTGTACTTCCGGTTTCTTCAACCATTATAATAAGTATATAAATAATGTACTGCTTCTTTTTCACAACCATAAATAATGTACTGTTTACTTTTATATCTATAAATTAAAGACATCTATTCGACTAAGCATTACAATACTATTTGTTTACATGTTAGTTTCTTGGCGTTAGTAAGACCGAAATACCGTTCCCGCTCTGTGTATAATTGAGTTCGAGGTTCTTAACCGAAGTTTGACGGGAAATGCCGCCGAGACGATGCGATTAAAAAAATCTCCTAATTATGACAATAACGTCATGTTCAAAACAGCAATTATAATTTTTAATGCTAAAATCCAGTCTCACTAAAATGAAAATCATTTTGTCTCCAAAACTCCTGGCATACTGTGAAACGCTACAAGGAAGCCGATTGAAATTCAATTATGATATAATTACAGCTATCAATCAATGTCCGCGATAACCTAGTGTAAAATGAAGCAATGCTAGACAAATAAATAACCAGTTTGTCAAACAATAGTTGCTTGCCTTTTTTATAAACTGATTATATTATTTTGTGTTATTTATTGGGCCATTCCATGGTTGAAACATAGCTCGTTTTCTCACTATAAAATATAGTTATACCTTTCAGTTTACAGACTTCGGTCAAGATAGTAGAAGATCGTACGGACACGTTGATTTAATATGACACTTTGTGTATAAGAATTTATTATTTTGATATGCACAAGTCATATATATTCAGATATAGTAAAGACGAAGTGTCGATTTTATTTCTTTTGAAACCCAGTGAATAAACATGACAAAGTGAAGGGTTAACAATCATGTGGCGTTTGTTTACAGTGGTATTATTTCACCCGTAATGCCCGCGCCCACGACTTGAAAGACAATTTTCGTTATTTCTTTCGATAAAACTAAAGGTACACTATGCAAATATTTGCCGATAACCATGATTGATAACCTTACTGTATAGCTACTTCATACTTCTAGAAGTTAATAATGCCGACATATTTTGATGAAATTATGCGATAGCATTGTGTCAGAATTTCTGCAAGCATATCAGATAAATTTTTAAAATATGTATAATCTAAATTGGAAAATATTAACAATTTGAATGTTAAAAAATACTATTGAAACTTTTAAATTTTACGTCTCTTTTCACCAGGATATATGACAAACTGTGCAACGATATAGATGAAAATGAATTGAAAAAAATTATAGGAAAAATCAAATCATTGCAATCTCAACATACTTAATAATACGTAATTAAAACGGACGCCTGTGCAAAAGATGACAAAAACCTTAAAATTAAATCGAAAATCGGTGTAAGTGCGATTTGTGTTAAAAGCGTTAAAACGCTTCCGTTTATGGGAAATTCTTGGTAAATTTCGGGCAATAAATCTCAAAAATGTTTTTCTAGTTCCGTCAAGTCAAATCATCTCGGTGGAGTACTTTTAATTTATAGAGATATGTTTGTGAAGAAGGATTAATCTTGTCGAATAAGAAAGACGGTAGGTGGGAAAAGGCAGGGCAATCAGAAAGAATAACCACATATATGTTTGGCAAGCTTATGTTTATTGTATTGCTTCGTTTGACACGAAAAACAGTCATGAACTGCCTTCGTTGGCCCTAATGGAAAGATAGCACAGCAATGACCACCTCACAAAAGAAAATAACCATAGCTTCATAAATCTTAATTTAACAACACAAAACTAACAACAGGAAATTACTATATTCTAATGCCGATGATAGTGAGATTAGAAAATGTACCATTTATATAATATTTTTGCTAAGGGTATCGGTTTTATTAAGAATTTCATGGTTTACACTTTATGGCAATAAACGTTTTGTCATACTGCCAATTAAACAACAACAACAATAATAATAATAATAATAATACGTCATTACATCACTGTCATGTTTGTATTTCACGTCTAAGGACATTTTAGCAGGATAATATGTAATAAGATATGATGATAATGCATGTATGTAGAGCACTGCAAGAAATAACTCATTTTCATGAATATCCTTACTTTAAAAACAATGCATAACTCCGAAAGAAATTGCTTTTAAGATAAAGTCCTTGAATTACAGAACTATACCTTGTCATGATGAAGAAGTATTGGTATTCCAAATTGTATGTTAAAAATTGTTTGAGAAATTGGGTACATAAGTTTTTGCACGCCGACAACAACGACGACGGCGACCACGACGATGATGCAGCAGCGACATCTCCAAAAAAGTTACATTTGAGAATGACATCATCATCTGTTTCATATTATTTTTTACAGCCTAACCTGTAAGTGTTTTCATACCTTAATATATTATACGTTTTTCAGTTACTACTTTTTTGTTAGATCTTTATAGAGCTAACGATACTCCAAAAATTTAAAGTCATTTCACATAGTGTCCCAGGAATCACGATTATTTTGTTCTTCAAACAGATAACATAGCACGAACTGTACTTCAGGACCTAATTAATAAACCATTTTCAAATGAACAAACAAAAAGTATTTTATGAAGATAGTTATGTGATATGTCTTCCTTTTGTGTAAAGAACGTTTTCCCCTGAGCTTTCCTTCATCTGTGATAAAGATATCCATTGCATAATCGTTATAGTATTGCTAGCGTACGGGTATTATGTGTTTTATCGGGAATGGAACGTAATGATGCGTTTGTAATGGTTCATGCATTTTGCGTTCATAACAGTCACGTTTCGATTATTTGGCGTAGCTGGCAATTGATCGAGCGCTCAAGGCATATCAGTTTGTTTTATTATCAAAATGTATAGTTTTTGCAACATGTGCGCCAAAAATGACAAATAATTGACACTATTATAAACTTCTACAATGTATTCAAAAGTGTGTGATGTGTTGCCATATAAAGTGAATTTCTCTATACTAATGGGAGAAATATAATACAGTAAATTATTACGTTGATATCATTAGGTATAACACAAAAAATATTCATCATGCCAAATTTTATTCTAAATCATTTAGGACCTTAAGCATTTTGTTTTCAAAAGTTTTTGTAAAGATATCAAAATAAAACACTAATCAAGTATAAAATTATGTCAAAAGTTTGCTTTTGGTAGAAACAAACGTCTTTTACAAGCCGACGTAATACGAGCCCCGCGAAAGCGCCATCTGATCGCCTGGAAAGAGCTGAGGACGTTGCGGGTGTGCCGTACGAATGCAAAGAAATCAATTTAAGCATCACATCATCTATGTCTCTATAAAAAAATTGTCTCTGTTGAAAAATATTTCGAAGAAAAAAAATAATCTGTACCACATCATTTTCGGTATCTGCAATAATTGTTATCTAATTATTATCTTAAAGGGACTAATGACAGAGTTATATTTTCGTATAAAAATAATATTATTGGCTCAAAAACAAAAGTTTTAATATGTGAATCATATATTTAAATGTAAAATATTTTATGAATGAATATTTTATTTTGGATGGGCAAGTCTTAATTAGTGTAAATAAGATCAATATATATAAATACTACTACCGGGAATCAAAATGTTTTTAAAATCTGAAAATCATTATAATTACATTCAACTGAAATTAATTAAGGTATTTGTCTTTCAAATAAAAAATATCATTAACGAATAATATTTTTTAAATCGGTTACTTTAATAGTAGAATAATTTTTTACAATTTAATTTCTGATTCAAGTGACTGACATATTACAGTAACATTATTCATAAGGATGTAAAAACTTGAAATTAAGAAACAAAAAACAACTAATTCAAAAGCAAGCTTCCTAGTTTGTTATTATAACACCACACGTGGTTTATTTAAGGAGTCAGTGGGTAACAATCCTTAATGTCACTGGCAACATCACGTTTTTGCCCCCGCTGACATTACTGGCCCTCATGACTGGTGCATATTTGGTACCGGGCTAAATTTATAAACTAAATTTATTAGTTTAGAGATGTCTATCTTAAATATTGTTTTTTTGTGTATAATCAAGTCAATATCACATCATAATAAGGGTGATAGATAAAGACTGTTCACCGTTGACAAGACAATGTGCCCTCGGCTTACGCCTCGGGTACATCACTTATTTCGATTTAACATTTCGATAGATCACCGTCAGTAAGATATGCTTTTTATATATTTACAAACTTGTATTTATTTTAGAATGTTGCTTAGCTGCTCATGGATTCTTAAATATGTTACTTGGTAACTTATTCTGTTCAAAAATACAACTGGATTGACTTTTTGCAAATTCGAGTTTTATTTTCTCAATCACTGCATCCGTTTGAAGCTGCTTAATGCTTATTCTGTGTTTGTCGATTTGCGTTTTGGAAAATTCCCTAGACAATTGATAATACTGCCCAAACTGAAACGCAGGTCTTCTTAATAAGCTTCCCTTTTTTTCAATCAAGCAGCATTGAAATGATATTGCGCTTTTTCGTATTTGATCTCATGTGTCTGCTTTTGTTAGAAAGGAAAATATTGTTTCAACATATTAATTTTAAATAATAGAGAAAAAGATTGTTTTGCCAGTTTACCTGTTGGCTATATGGTCAACGCTATGTTTGTTCTCGAAATCCTGCAAGTAACCTATTCGGTATTGGTTTTCCAAGGGTTAAAATTAGAAACCACATTGCTTTCAAAATTATGAAAGCTCCCCTATGATTGGCTGTATGAAAGATCACCAGAAATGATTTCGTATTTGGTCACGGTCAGATTGGAAGCGTAGCGTTATTTAGAGCTGATTTTGATCAGAATGTAGATTCTGCAAAATTCACACGAATGCAACGACAGAAGGTCATTCAAAATATATAATTATATGTAATAACTGAAATGAAAATTCCAAAACGAGAGAACACTAGGGCAATAAAGCTGAAAGTTTATAGACACACTTTCGAATCAGTTCCTGAAACCGACCAGTACTTAGCATATAATGTGAAACGTTCTATGGTTTGTTCCTTAGGAGGTTTAAATCCATACGGGTAGCCATCATAAGATTACTAGTCAGATGCATTACAGTACGACCGTACTGCCACAGGTAGACTTCTTTTTATATTTTAAGTAAAATAAATTACGTATCATACAAAAATGGTGTATTGTGAACGACTTATCAGCATTTATGTCTCCAATACTTATCATTATAATATTAAATCTTTCGAGTATCCTAAATCATGAAGCCCACTGAATAAGTGAATTCAATTCCTAAATTTCTGTTCTTTATGTTGTAGTTCTTTTAATTAAATTTTTAATGGTGTACACACATCATATGATGTACACTCGAGGTCACATTGTAAGTCGTCCTCATTGACTATATGAACTAACATTTACGCCTACTGGTACAGTTTAAGAAAGGGCAAGAAACTCTGAAATTAATTCATAGTACGCCTAATACGCAAGTTTTACTAAAAATAATGAATAAAAACCTTGTTATTTCCAGAATCGATGCCTCTATATATGTTACGCTAATCTGTTAAGCATTTATTTTGTGATTGACGTTTCGTGAAATTGGATTGGCATTTTAATTCTATTGGCCAACATGAAATACAATACTTCTTTAAAAGTAAATTCATATCGTTGGAATTCTAGATGTAGCTAGGAAAAATAATTTAGTTTTAGTTTGTACATAATTATTTGAGTGGTTCAATTTAATATTAGTGAAAAACACGTTGATCCTGCTTTTGCCTAAAAATTGTTTGTAAGCTAACCGGTACGTTAATTTATTTATGAGAAAATACAAAGTAGTGGATCGATTTGTGTTTAAGTGGTTAGAATAAATTCAGGTTTGTCTCGAAAAAAATAAGTTAACATGTTCAAAACATATCACATGTTGCCTGATCGATAAGTGAGTGTATAAGTAACATACTATATAATTGCTTTCTGATCTTTGGTACGTTGACATTTTTCAAACGTTAACTTAAAGCAGGTGTTTCAAAATTATAAGCCATGGGTTGTTTTTTTATTGTCTTTTGATTTTGGAACAAAACAACACATTTTTGCGAAGCTGTTTTAACATACCTTTTTTATATGTCTTGGTTCTGTGGCCTATGGTTAATATCGTTAACTTAAAATACTTGAAATTCAGAGCTCTGTGTGCTATGTTACGAAGCTCTCCGTCTACTAAGAGGGTTTAATTATTAATGCATCTAGAACATTTTATTGTTAAATATTGCGAAAAAAAAGTCGAGTAAATGAAGTTTATCGCTTATATTTACGTGTAAGCTATACATTGATACAACAATCATCAAATTCCATTCAATTTAGCCGTGTTTATAGTTTGCTTTACATTGTCTACTTGTATATTTACCGGTAGAAGATCAGAGAATGCCATTGAAATAGGTCTTAAATTAGGAATAAAAAATAACGATAATTCATTCAGCGCAAACATCTCGGTTCTAAATTTTTCCAGTGTCTAAATAGCATACCTTAATGCCTTCAAAGATTGGATCATGATACTGAAATTTGAAACTGTATATAACTGTGTGAGGTGAATATTTTGTGGTAACAAAATAAAATATTTTTAAATTAGTAAAAACCTACTCAGAATCAAATTTTATGTGCGTGGATACATACTATTTGAACACTTTTCCTACCTTACGGAACGTCGGTGATTGTAAACGGACGCCCATTCGTGCCCGGTGGGTGACACTGATATCTTTTTTGTAAAGTACAGCTTGAAAGTTGTCATATACATTTGCAGATTTTGTACGTCGGAAACGCCAATTAAATGAAAAGGAACGTTTTAATAAAATGTTTTTCGTTTTTAATATTTTTTTTAAACTTTTCTTGATTCATAAGATATAAGATGAATGTTTTGAGCAGTAGTGGATGAAGTAACTAAATATGTGACATACGAGTGAAGAATATTTGAATAAAAGTAGATAGATTAAACTATTTGAACCGTTTTTTATTTCATTTGTCAATTCGTCGAAAGCAAAGAGATCGTCAGAATTCTGTTTGATTGTTGAATAAAATGAAATCCTTCATAATTGCATTTTGTTTGTCTCTTCGCGAAAACGGAAATTATCTGTCAAAAACAATGATTTTCATTTCTGAAGATTTGGAATTTCATTATGCTTTTTCATATTGTTATGATTTTAGGACAATATTACGAGAAAAATGATCGATTTAATTTTGTGTTGAGTTTCTTTTTTATTTAGTTAGATAGTGAAACATTCATAGTCTATTGCAACTACGTTTAGAGACTATCTACTGCATTTGGTAATTTTATAAAGAAATATTTATAATATTGAAATAACTCCCTATTCAGTCAATTTGAATATTATATGAGATTATTATATGTCAAGGTAATATTATATCACTTTAACCTTTGAAATTATAGGTCTATAATTGACTTAAGTAAAGCTAATGCTTTTTATGTTAACTAACGTAGTGTATGATTACAATTTTATTATTTCCAATAGTTCATATTCGCCATTTGACTTTACTGGTTATGTAGCTTACAGTTTTAATTACATCTTTTTATTTGATTGTCCTAATTTTCTGCGAAATATTTTGTCGGCTATATACGTCTAATTTTAGAAAGGAATTAAATTTTAAACAAGCAAATGCTAATTTTGCTTTAACTGATTGACGTTCCTTAAACTTCTTAAGTCATTTTAGTTCTATTTTGCTAAATGGAAATGCAGGGTGATGTAATATGTTTCTTAAAAAGCACTTTATCAGCCAAGAAATTTATTGCATATTTTTTTATTTTGATTTAGAAAAATTCAATTGAATGAAAGAACCTGAAGAAGCTGTAAAGATAAAATTGCCAATTATCCTTTCTCTGTTTAAGTGTATTGAATGCTTGAATTTTTTTTTTTGCTTTCCTTCAAGTTCTGAACATTCATGTAAGAATGAATTGACAAAATAAATAAAATGCTTCGCAGAAAACAATATTTTATCATAAGTAATTGTAAAAAAAAGTTTATGATAACTTATTCATGAAAAAATGTACACAGTATGAACAGTCTGTAATGAACAAAAAACACCAACAATAACAACAAAAAATGAAATAAAAATGTTCTGCAGAAGAATTCTTAGTAATTATATTATAATAAAATAGGAGGCATATATTAAAGAAAAAACATTTTATTTTTTTTTCTTACAAGCAAACATTAAACAAAATCTGTTATCATGATAAAAATCACGACGTAATATTTCTAATTATTATTGATTGGTAATTAATATACATTAATTTAAAATCTTAATCCGTACTTTCTGCTCCTAATAACAAAATTAGTGAATAAATATTTCCTGTAAAATTAAAGACTACTTTATACAATATTATATATAATATTACGTCCTTTCTAGTACTTATGACACAGTAAGTTAATCTATCACTTATTATATTATCTTAAAAATAGAATACTTTTTCATATATATAATTGTAGATTTTTTTTTTTTTTTTTTTTTTTTTTGGTACCACGTTTAAGGCCCGTTTTTTTTCATTTACCTTTTTACATAATACATTCATTTTACATATTTCAATTAATCATTTTACATAACATACGTTACAAACTAATATATATGTATTTTATATATTTTACAATAATTTCAAAGAACTTATAAACGTGAATCTCTTTAAGAAAAAGTTAAGAAAAAGGATATTATATTTTAAACAAGATAAAGTTTTGTTAAATCAATTTTAAAGACTTCCTTGAGTCAGTTTGAAAAATGCTGAAAAATTTGATGAGGTGCTAAAATATAAAAGGACAATTTGCAAGAAAAAAAAACTGTAGTAAACAAAAACATATTTTTCCAACAAACTACGATAAGATAAAAAAAAGGTAATATTAAGAAAGAAAGAAAGGCTGCTTTGGTAATATACTTCTGACATATCATCAATCAGTTCTTATAACATTATTAGAAAGTTATTCCATTTCCTGTTGAAATCATCAAAGAGAATCATTTTGAAATGCTATGTATTTTTTCTAAAGATATTCTATCAATCAATTTCTTTTAAACACAAGATTATTTGGTAATTTCTTTTTGTTTTACAAACTATATATATAATATTTGGCAAATAAGAGAATATATGATAAAATTTTATTTTGTGAATGAAAAAAGGACAAAAATTTGTCTTGGGTTGCATGTATACCAATTTCTACCAACCATTTAAACAATTCATTCCAGAAATGTTGTGTTTGTTGACAAGTCCAAAATATATGTTCTATGCTATCTATTTCCATATTACAAAAATCACAAAGGCTAGATTCCACTAATTTACATCTAAAGAGAAATTTGTTAGTTGCAATATTTCTATGTAGGGAAATCAAAATAAAAATTTTGCAAAAAATATTATCCTTACAAATATCAACGCATTTAAATATTTTTTGTTGCCAATTGAAATTTTTTATCTGGAAATTCTGCTCCCATTTTAACTGGATTTTAGTTTTTCAATTCTGGTATTTTTAGCCTTCTTTCTTTTGAACCTGTGTTAATTTTTTATTTAGGAGATGTGTTTCTGTTTTTTCTAAAAGCTCATAAATATTTTATTTCCTCAGTTTGTTACAGAAAGAATGATATTATCTAATTTTCTTTTCCAACATGTTGGAATTTGAAGAGATAAGTCTATGGTAATTTAAAAAACTCAGTAATATAGGGATGTTATATTCAGTTTTTAATTGATTAAAAGTTTTAAATTTTTTTTGCGTTTGTATCATAGATATCTTTTACATGGTATATATTTTTGTTTTTCCAACTGTCTGAAATAGAGAAGGCTATTGTTATTTTTTATGTTTGAATTTTGCCAAATAATTTGTTCTGAAATATTTTTCGGATTTTCATTAAAATTGATTTCACTCCAAGCTACTAATACTTCGTGTATAAATTTATTTTTGATTTTAAATTTCAATATATCTTTTGTGTTTTATATTGCATTTAAATAAAGATATTCCACCTAAATGATTAATACTTTTCTTTATTATTTCTTTCCACAACCCATTATTTGAATCGTTTATTATTCTTTTTATCAAGTTCGATTTTATTGAGTTCAAAAATATAGGAATGTCAATTATATTTAGACCTCCGTTTTTGTACTCCTGTATTATCACATCCCGTTCGCTTTATCCCTTTTTGAGCTCTATATAAATTCATAACATTGTTGTTTAATTGTATTTACAGTATTATTTGGAGGATTAGGTAGAACAGAAAACAGAAAAGTTAATTTTGGAATTATTAATGATTTCAATACTGAGATATTACCAATTGTTGTGAGATGTCTAGCTTTCCATCTGTTTATGTCTATTTGGAATTGAGATAATCTGTTATCATAATTTAATTTGAGGATATGGTCAGTTTTTGAATGAAATGTTATTCCTAGTGTTTTTACACTTTCTGATGTCCATGAAATATTACTATATTTTTTTCTACAATATATAAGGTCGTGCTGGTTTCGCAGTGGGCCTATTCTTAGAGCTGTACATTTACTGTAATTAAGATTTAGACCTGAGATGAATGAAAATTGTTCAAATATATTTAACATTTCTTTGAAACTGTTATTTGTACCATCTAATAATATTGTTGCAATCATCAGCAAACATGCTGTTTTTTTACTTCTTAATCAAATATTTTAAATCCTTTAATATTTGTATTCTCTCTTATTGCTATGGAGAGGAGTTCAATTGCTAAAATAAAAATGTAAGGAGATAAAGGACAGCCTTGTCGGACTCCTTGTCTGATATTAAATGAGTCCGACAAAAACCATTGTAAAAGAATACAACTTGTTGGATTTTTGTATAAACAATTTTACCCACATTTTTAAATTTGGTCCAAAGTTAAATAGATCGAGGTTTTTAAAAATAAAATTATGATTCAAAACTATCGAAAGCTTTTTCAAAATCAGCAAAAAATAATATTCCAGGTTTTTCGTTTTGTTCTGCGTACTCGATTACATCATATATCAATCTTATATTTTCGCCAATGTATCTGCCTTTAATAAATCCAGTTTGGCTATTGTCGATCAAGTTATTTAGTACACGTTTAATTATGTCTCCCCCACCTCGGGGGGAGACATATTGTTTTTGCCCTGTCCGTCCGTCAGTCCGTCCGTCCGTCAGTCCGTCCGTCAGTCCGTCCGTCCATTCTTCGTTTCCGGACGATAACTAGAGTTCCTTTTGACCTACAGCTCTCAAACTTCATAGGATGAATGGTCTTATTGAGCAGATGATCCCTATTGTTTTTGGGGTCAGTAGTTCAAAGGTCAAGGTCACAGTGACCGTTGGTCAATTTCTCGTTTCCGGATGATAACTAGAGTTCCTTTTGACCTACAGCCCTCAAACTTCATAGGATGATTGGTCTTATAGAGCAGATGATCCCTATTGTTTTTGGGGTCAGTAGGTCAAAGGTCAAGGTCACAGTGACCGTTGGTCAATTTCTCATTTCCGGATGATAACTAGAGTTCCTTTTGACCTACAACCCTCCAACTGGGGGGAGACATATTGTTTTTGCCCTGTCCAGTCCGTCCGTCCGTCCGTCCGTCAGTCCGTCCGTCCATTCTTCGTTTCCGGACGATAACTAGAGTTCCTTTTGACCTACAGCTCTCAAACTTCATAGGATGAATGGTCTTATTGAGCAGATGATCCCTATTGTTTTTGGGGTCAGTAGTTCAAAGGTCAAGGTCACAGTGACCGTTGGTCAATTTCTCGTTTCCGGATGATAACTAGAGTTCCTTTTGACCTACAGCCCTCAAACTTCATAGGATGATTGGTCTTATAGAGCTGATGATCCCTATTGTTTTTGGGGTCAGTAGGTCAAAGGTCAAGGTCACACTGACCGTTGGTCAATTTCTCGTTTCCGGATGATAACTAGAGTTCCTTTAGACCTACAGACCTCAAACTTCATAGGATGATTGGTCTTATTGAGCAGATGATCCCTATTGTTTTTGGAAACGAGTGGAGTCATCCCAACACACTACAGTTACCATGATTTGACATACATTGAAATTTGAGTTGTCTTTCAATAGTGTAAAAAATCTGACAATATGAACGTTTGTTTCAAGTATCATCAAAATCCTTCAAAAGGGTTGAAGAGTTATGGAGCAGACACAATTTCCTTTAATTTCGTTTGTGAAACTATATATGATATGACATTCAAGTGTCAAGTAGACCTTGACCTTGGAACCAGCCATACGAAACATGTACTCTACACGTTCTCTGGATGTGGTGAATTTTTTGTTTCAAGTATCTACCAGAGAGGCTTCATTGTGAAAACGAGTGGAGTCATCCCAACACACTACAGTTATCATGATTTTACATACATTGTAATTTGAGTTGTCTTTCAATAGTGTAAAAAAATCTGACAATATGAACGTTTGTTTCAAGTATCATCAAAATCCTTTAAAGGTTTTGAAGAATTATTGGAGCAGACACAATTTCATTTAATTTCATTTGTGAAACTATATATGATATGACCATCAAGTGCAATTTCGTTTGACGCCCCCTGCCATACGCTGATTGAATAACCAGGATTTTCAAAATTGAATACCTGGTTAAAAACAAACAGTTTAGGAAGCATCTTCTCATACAACCTTAACAATAGAAACCATCCATAGACAGCCTTCATTGAAGTGACTACCGGGTATTTACATTATCTTATCTCCATTTCCATTCCTGTTTCCATTCACAGTTATTCTCAGCAGTGGGGGAGACATGCGCTTTTTTACAAAAGCATCCTCTAGTTCTATTAGCAATTACTTTACTCAGTATTTTATAGTCAACGTTTAATAAACTTATTGGCCGCCAGTTTGAAAGAAGTGATAAGTCTTTTTTTGGTTTTGGGATTAAGGTAATTAAACTCTGTGCCTGCAACTGACTTAAAGATTCAGTTTCGAATGAATAATTAAGAGAATTTATTAGATCTTTTTTAATTTCATTCCAAAACATTTTATAAAATTCAACGTTTATACCATCTGATCCAGGACTTTTCCCATTTTTCATGGTTTTAATTGCTTCCATACACTCTTCTTCTGTAATAATTCCTTCACATAATACTTGCTCGTTTTCGTTTAGTTTAGGGATTTTATTTTCATCATAAAAGTCATATGTTGAGTCTCTTTGCATCTTTTCACTGTACAGACTTTCATAATATTTTTTTTGCTCATTTAGAATTTCATTTTGGTTTGACGTAACATTACCATTGACATTAAGATTATTAATAAGTTTTCTTTCAGCATTTCTAGTCTCTAAGTTTTTTAGCAATTTAATGTTTTTTTCACTGTTGTCTAATTTAAAACTTTTTATTCTTGTTATAATTCCATTGATATTTTCATCATTAAACTGTTCTAATTCTGATTTTTTAATTGTAGATTAATAAACTTTTAAAATTATGAATTTTGATTGCAACATTAATGTATGTTATTACAGATAGAAATAAAAACTCAAACATTTTTAATCGTTGGTTTAAAAATAGTGTTATTTACATTTTAACTTGATTAAGGTTTATAATAATACACTACTATCAATAAACGTACAAATAGGTTTGCTTCCAAACATACAGTCAACTTCTAGGGATGAAAGAAAACATCAAATTAGTTTAATACTCGTCTTTGGCGAACATATATACCTTAAATTGCTTTAGAATTACCAATTATTCGATATCCATTGACATTTGTTTTTTTTCATATTTTTCTTTCATCCTTTTAAATCTGTAAAACAATATTTACCCTTTTTATACAAAGTCATTAACATCAAACGCCAGGAAAATGTTTCCCAACATGTACATCTGTGTGTTTAATATCTACTCATGATTTTGGTGGTTACAAAATCAAACTTAAATGAAAAGAATTATCAGAAAATTGTAATTATATTGTGTTTGAAGGGTTTGAATAGTGATTTTAAAAAAATTGTTTGCCGAGGTTTCTTGTTCAAAACAAAAACATACAGTTACGGATTACGTATGTTCTTCAAAAGAATCTTTAGATCCAATTTGAACGTTTGGGCTTCACCGAGATATTGCTTTACCTTAAAGATAACCATCCATGAAGAAAACCGAAAGAGAAATGTCTTAAGACCGCGCGAAAAAGCCACAATGCATAACCACTAAGTGCTTGAACTCAAACAAAAATTCTTAAATAGTATGATCTGTCACATGTTCGTGATAGATTTGATAGAGAAAATTCCTCTCCGGTTTTATCCAAACATTAATTGATTTCTTTATGGTAATGAAAGTGTATTACATTTTAAAGATGTAACTAACGTATTTGTACTAACTCACTTTAGTCTTAACAATTATATCTTGATAATTATAGGTCTTTTACCCGTTTTCTTTTTTTCATATCAATTATAACATAAATTGGAAACACATCCTTGACACTTGTTACCATAAAATGTTGTGATGATCAAAATAATGTCTTATGTTTAAAGAAATTAATTTAAAACTGAATAAATGTTTACTTAAACTGTTTACATATATTTGAAATCTTTAGGGGTTTTATGATGTTTTGATATTGCTGATAAATAATGCGCTTTTACAGAAACTTCTGAATATCTAGGACAAGTGATCCCTCAGAAGCATTAAAATCAGCAAAGTTACATGAAATTTGCACACTTAGTTTGATTGAGTCTGTACATGTAGAATAATGAAAAAAGTAACATCCCCACACACTCTATCACCGCCTTAAAACTATTAAAGTGTTCACATAATGAACCCGATTATTTTATTACTTTAAAAACATTAAGGCGCATATTTTTGTGTTTCTGTGCGTTACTTTTTACAAGTGTTTATCACATGCAATATTAACAATAGACTGTTGACCTGCAAAAACAAACTTCACTTATTTTATAACCTTTAAATGCAAGTAGCATTACTGGCTTTCTGTTCAAGTCTTATGTAAGAGTGAATAAGTAATTGGTATTTAAAGCTAGGAAATTAATGTCGTCTAGCGAAGAGATTATTGTTACATTTGCAAAACGTCGATGTTATAAAAATGACTTTTCACTTAAGCATACCATTTCATTTCCTTTAAAAACATAAATAGTACTGTATTGATAATACAAAGTGCACGTGTCTTTCCAGTCTTACGTAATTCATTGCATTTAAAAGCCTTCCACGTCTTAACTTAGACAGCAAAAAGTTGAAATCGATATTTTAATGCCAATGCTTTCTGTCATTCAAAATTAAGGTTCGAGGAAAAAAAGGTATTGTAAAGTTAAGTTACTACTCAGTGTCAATGAACTTTGAACCAAAATATTACTTGCTGTAAATATGTTGATGCCAGGAGAAATTGACTTTAAACAAGAGCCGGTTGAACCGGGTGATGTTCCCCGAATAAGTTTTGGACACAAGAAGGAATTCCTCTTGTAGTGTCAGATTTATGTCACAGACAAAGTTCAAAGTGTAAAAACAACCCAAATGTTGCGCGCGACACATTGTCTCAATATGGTGATAATTTCTGTGAAATAGGTGTAAAATCTGACTTCAAATAACGAAGTTCATGCTTTAGCCTTGACCTTAAAGGTAGCGACCCAAATGTTGCGCGCGACACGTCGTCTCAATATGGTGATCATTGCTGTGAAATAGTTGTTAATCCGACTTCAAATAACGACACGATTTGCTGCAAGGTCATGCTGTGACCTTGACCTTCAAGGTAGCGATCCAAATGTTTTACGCGACAAGTCATCTCAATATGGTGATCATTTCTGTGAAATAGTTGTTGTAAAATCCGACTTCAAATAACAAAGTTATGGGCCGGACAAGATTTTGCTGCAAGTTCATGCTGTGACCTTGACCTTTAGGGTAGCGACCCAAATTTGCGCGCGACACGTCGTCTAAATATGGCGATCATTTCTGTGAAAAAGTTGTAAAATCCACTTTAAAATAACAAAGTAATGGACTTATCAGCGCATAAATATAATGCGGAAACTTAAGTTCACTCTTGACCGACAATCGCTACAAACTATATACATTTTATTTATTTGGCCAATATTAGAATATGGTGATATAGTTTTTGACAATTGTACACTCGAGCAAAAAACCGCACTTGAAAATGTCCAGTATGAGGCTGCCCGTATTGCTACAGGTGCAACTAAACTAGTCTCTTTGCAAAAGCTTCTTGATAAAGTTGGTTGGGACACTTTAGAATCCAGACGTCAGAAACATAAGCTACTCCTTTTCTACAAGATGAAGTCCAACCTAACGCCATCTTATCTTTCAGATTTATGTCCGCCATTAGTTGATAACGAAAATTATCTCCTCCGTAACCGTGAAGATCGTAGAACACCAAGAGCTAGAACATCGCTGTACTATGACTCATTTCTCCCTGCAACAACTAGAGCCTTTAATGAACTTCCTATATCTCTTAGAAATGCAGCAACAGTTTCAACTTTTAAGAAAGAATTGTTTAAACAAACAAAAACTGTACCGCAATACTTCTACTTTGGAAAACGTAAAAATCAAATTATTCACGCCCGTATTCGTACAAATTGTAGCTTACTTGCAGATGACCTATTTTCCAAAAATATCATCCCATCACCTCTTTGTACCTGTGGATTACGCGAAACAGCCTCTTACTTCTTCTTGCATTGTAGGCAGTATGATAATATCAGACCTTCCTTGATAAATGTTATCAATACTTATTGTATTGTTTCTCTTAAAACCATTATTTCAGGAAACACATCTTTATCAGTTGGAGAGAATGAAGGTATATTCAAAGCTGTTCACACTTATATTGAAAAGTCTAAACGTTTTGACTGATCTGAAAAGGTCCATCATCTTTATGAATGTGTCATTCTGCAGTTCGCCCAATTCTATAGCTTCACACTTCTTTATATCTTTAAATTTTCTCATATTTTCTTCTTTACTCGAATTTCTTTCCTAATTTAAACTTCTTTACACTTCTTTATGTTTTTCTTTCGATTTTTTTTTCGATTGTTTTGTTCTAATTTTGTCTTATTTTCCTAATAATAATAATGTTAATATATTTTATCTTGGATGTAACAATTTATTAAATCATCTGTATCGCCAAAATATGTACCGATGTATAGCTAGAAGTGGAGAGAATTACAATAAGCTTTGAGCTTCCAGTTCAATCCACTTTATCATGATTTTGTATAAATTTTGTGTTTGATGTGAATATTGTAACTTGATGAAAAAATAAATATGTTTAAACCAAAGTAATGGGCCGGACACGAATTCGGGGCGTACGTACGGATGGACTGACGGATGGACGGAAGGACAACCCGACGACTATATGCTCCCTCGAAATTTTTCGGGGAGCATAAAAATAAATGTACAACCTCAAAACCCATATCTATAAAGGCGTATGTTACAGTTTTCAAATAGACTTAGTTCAAGCAAAAAAAACTGTATTAAATAATTATTTACTTTACGGTTTAATTAAGTGTATGTTTTGCATTTTCCACAATACACGAGTGACGTACATCATTTCAATCTCTTCGTTCCGTTAAGACACAGTTTCAGATGCAATATCTCGTGAATACAAGTTAGTCAATTGACACGTTGTCTTTTTTCCCCTACCTCTTCACTTCAATGGACAGTGTATATCCCTAAGAAGTAGCGGTAAAACAAGAAATTTATACATAAGTGATTTTTTCGATTTCAATTTAATGACTTCACGATTTTAATATACATAAGTGTCAACCTCTTATGTTAACCTAAGGCATAAACTATATCCATAAGATGAACAGCTATTGTGTGAACAGCTCATCTGATTTAGATTGTAAAAGATTGTAAATCCTCAACAAGTAACACATATGATCATCAATATTTTGATTGACTAATTTACCGTTCTACAGATACAATTATACAAGTAGATAGTAAAGTTCCCAGTAAAAGCTCTTTACTATGAGTAAGTATATCACTACTATAAAAAAAAACTGATGCAAATACACAGCAGTTTCGGGAGGCAGATGTTCATTTCCAGTGGCTCCATGCCCTTTCGGATAACTGAGCGGGATACATTATATAGTAAGGTTAATTTAAATTATTTAAAACATCTTAAAGTTTAAAAGTCACGGAATGGAATAATTGTACAATTAAGTTGAACAAACCTTAAGGCATTATCAACTACTTTGTCTGATTGTGGATGGTATTTAACGTTAAAAGTTCATTTAATGTAAACCTATTAAATGCAAAGTTATTGACAAACATACGATATGTGAGTTTTAGTTTCCGAATAATGTGTATGGAATGAAAGATATTTAATTACGATGTAGTCAAAACTAAGACATGTTCGAAATAATCTGTAATGTGAAATGTCAAAAATAATTTTGCGGTGCACCTTCAATGTAAAAAATACGTGCTCCTAACTAACCATAAGTTTCCTAGCAACTGTACTGTATGCACAACTGTCAGTATTTATGTTTAGGTGATTAAATTTCATCCTCATATAAAACTAGACATAAAGTTTTCCCGTAAGTTCAAACTACTTGACTTTAAAACAAATTAATCGTTTAACTTCACTTAAATGTATATTATTTGATAATTCAATGAATTCTTGCCAAGATGTCTTTAAAAGGATTATCAATATTGTCAAAAAGACAGAAATCTTAACACCTAATAACAGCTCCACCTGCCGCATTCCGTGCGTTGAAATTAATCAATTATAATAACAATCAACTCTAAAATATATTGCTATCGCCTTTTTATCATCAGTATTACATAATTAAAGGCTTGGCTTTAAGAAGTTAATTTCATCACGTAAGTAATACATTGTTTTGTTAATAGAATAACTATATTACGAACGTGATTGCATCATATTGTATAATAGTTATTTATTTGCAGTTTTGTATCGTCTATGAAAAGCCTTTTCAAGCACAGCTTTATTATTAAACAGATGCATTATAGTGGTGACATTTAATTTGACATAAAATTTAGCAATTAATAGAAATATCATATGAAATTGGATCGAAACTAACATCAACATTTTTATATTTAACCGTTGCAAATTTTTACTTTATTTAAAATTCATCACGAATCGTTCTAAATCCATTGCCAGTATGCTCTTCAACCGATTATGGAGAATATGGGAAACCTATAAGATACTGCTGTTAATTTTTTAAACAGTCATGTGTTCTGTCTGTACATTTCATATTTATTTTTAATTATTAGATTACAATACGGAAAAACAAACGACGGCAAAGGTCAACAAGGCAAAGCGGCATTTACACCACACAACGCAGCCTACGCAACAAACAGCCCACAATGATTGCCACACAGCATTAAATTCGTCATTTTTTTTTATTAAAATCTGCGAAGCAGAGACTTGCAAGCTGTAATTGACGTCAAAAGACAAGGCAAAATGATATTCTAATGTATGTTCTCAATTATTGCAGAAAATACGGAAAACCTTAAATCAATGTGTCAGATCAAAGACACAAATTAGTGTATTTGGGACGTATGGTTGATTCATTAAAACCTTTTCAAGACGAAAATAGTTAAGATATTCAATTTGCTGAGGCAAACCCACACAATCAATTTATAGAAAAGAAGGTACTTGAGTATATATGCACTTGAATGTAGTTTTTTCTCACACCCATGGTATTCGTAAAATTTGGGGGCTTCGTAAAAAATAAATACATGTGTAATACACCCGTACGGTTGCACACGATATTTTTCGAATATTTTGCTCTGTCAATACTGTTTAAAAAGTCATGAGATACCAGGAGAGACGACAAAAAAAAATATATACGAATTGTCAACGTTGAAAATTACTGACGCTAAAATTGGATAAACCCTGACATAGTAACATGTTTTCTTTTAGCAGGGTAATTTGTAAATGTTTTGTTACTGATTGTAAATAGTTTGCATAAGTTGCATAGCTAACAGCATTGTAAAACTAAATCAAAACTCATAATCGATGAGTCATTTGCAGTATAAGCAGATTATTGTTAAAACTATGTTATTTATCGCATTATATCATGTGTGTGCATCTCTCACATATAACGGAAACTTTCTGCAATTGTTATAGTAATGTAAGGGGAATATTTTTTAAATTCAATAAACACTTTAATTTTCAATTAAATTAAATACATAATTGAAATTCAATTTGTCGTAGCTTAATTAAAAATTACTTCTTAGTGATATGCCAGTATTGCTTTCACATTGTGTATGAGAAGAGCATTAACTTCCACTGATTTCATGCAATTTGCGTTTATGCGTACTTTAAATGTTTAATAACTATACAGTCAAATGACAAAAAATTTTCTTCCGGGTTTTAATAAATTTAAGGTTTGAGAGTTAAAAATCAACGTGATCTGCTGTGTTAATTGAACCAATGTATCTTGTATATATGAACCAATATATCTTGTATATTCGCCATTATATATAAAATCTGATGTTTTACTGATTTGATATACTTATGACTTACAAGTTATCGGCAATGCTCTTGTGGGTTATATAATTGTCTAGTCTAGAATATGAAGATTTTGTTGATATATGAAATCAATTGCATATTAGTATTATGTTAAAAATGGCTCATCATTTCACTTTTAAAGTTTTTTTCATTTAGTTTAATATTACTTAGTTAAAAATTACCGTATATAATTATGTTATTACGTAATCCTTATATATGTTAAGATGTATTAAACAGTTTTATGCATTAAAAGTCAAACGAATAATTTGTTTTGTAAATTATATTTTCAATGTGTAAATTTCATTCAGTTAAACACGTAATCTCTTACGGCTTGAGAAATGTAAGATTAAATTGCTGTATTATTACTTTTAAACATTTGTTCATTGTATTTTTACCTGCTGTTAGGGAGGCGGAACTTAATACGTTACATCAACGTATGTTGGTATACAGTTTGTTTGAATAGCTGTTCATCTTGTTTGAATGATCATGCAATAAAGTGCATTTGTCTTTTATGCAAAAAATATCCTCCAGTTTCCTAACTGTTATACCCGTGCCTCTCGTCCAATGCAGTTACTTATATTTCAATGCAAAGAAGAAAGTGTTTTTGTGACTCGATATGGTTTCACAGAATGATGTAAAAATGTATAATGTAGTACAAACAGTTCTTTGCCAGTGTATACATAATATTCCTTGTATAGCTTGCATAACAATTTAAAATGGTTCATAGGAAAGTAAAAGGAAGCAGACGATAAAGTTCTTCAATCCAGTCGGTAATTTAAGTGGGTTAATTAAAATCGTTAATGGATAACAGTGTATATAATGATAAATAGTTTAACTTTCTTATTAGCTTTATAACGTTAATAAAAACAATTTTATTTTGTTGTCAAAACGAACATTTTGAAAACAAAAAAAATGAGACAAATTTTTAATAAATAAAGAAATATCAAAATTTTAATACGTTATGGCAAATTTCACTTTCAGTGGCAGATAATTTGAAATTAAAGAAAGATGGTGACATTAATATTTTCATTACTTTGTTCTTATTATGATTCTCTTCATAATCAATCAAGCAAGGTTTAAGAATCTTCCCTGCGTTAGTTTACAATTTTCTTTTTTACCATTGTAAAAACATGCAGAACCCCAACGAAGTTTATTATTGAAACACGTTTCCTAATAGTCACCAATTGCTTATTTTTGTCTTGGAAATATGGAACACAGAATTTAATCTCAGAAGGATTGTTCCTGAAGCTCACGGAAAATATGTATCGTTACACAGCTACAGGAAACAACATCCAAATTAATAAAAGATGAATTACTGTGTTTGTGTTTCAGTAAACACAAAAGCGGCTAGCTGATAATTAAATCCATATTATTATGGAACCTAGTGACAAAAATGAATTACTGCATTGAATAAGTGTAATTTTACAAAGTCACAGAATAACAAATGACCTGTGATGCTTTACTCATGATGATATATTTTCATCAAAAGCAGAGCATTTAAACATTTTGACGTCTCAGATATATTCTTATGCAATTATTTAATCAGATCTTAAATATCATACAGATAATTAAAAAATAAAATATTTTTTTGAGTTTTGAATAAATTTTTCACTTGCCAATTACAATTAATATATTATACAGTTATCATTAAATGTTGCTATCTATGTTGTTGTTATATGTATCAATGTGTTGCTAATGCTCAACAATTATTACGTGAAATAAAATTAAATGATATGTTCATTTAATATTATAAAATTATAGTTTAACATTGTGATCATTAAATACTGATCATTGACGATATTTGGTTCCTATTTCAGTTTATTCAATTTAATCATTTATTTTAACATAGCCAAATTACGTTAATAAAATGAAGCCACATTAAACAAAAGTGTTGTATATCACATTTTGGTTTCGTTTATTTATATAGATATCTGCACAAACAAAATATAAAAAATACATAAAATTGAGACATTTTACAAGTATTCAACACGTGCGCAACTCACATGGTGTTACACTGACATTACTTAATTGTTTTTCTATTTCTGTCTGGAGTTACATTATGCTGTTAATGAAAATGGAAAAATTCGTCTGATACGGAAAGTGATTATCTTTAAATGGACTCAGAGAGGTGCATTTCTCTTTTAGTAATTTCTCTGCCATAATCTTTGTGACGGCAATGGATGTCTAGCTCTTCATGTGTCAATTATTATACTGTATCTGCTAGTGTAATTGAAATATTGCATGAAAAATCACAATCATTGCTTATCATTTTCTTTATGAGATGTTTTTTTAGGTTGGTAGTTATTAGATCTTAAAAACATAGAACATTTTATACAGCTTTGAAATAGTAATTAAGGAGCATAATGCTCCGTTTGCCCTTTGATTACCACTCTAAACTGGACATTTGTTTACATTTATTTGTCATTTGTTACAATATTTAACTTTCATAAAATTGACACATTTTATCACATATTACCAATCAAGGTATTTGAATAATTTTGTTCACAATTGGAATTGATTCTATACATAAGTTTCAGTCACCTGGCTTTCATAATGGTGTAATAATGCGCAAAGGTCTGTTGCAGATCTAAATCCAGTGAAAAAATGTTTCTCTCATGCCAGTTTTGTACACTGTCTTTTTACAAAGTTTACCTAAGTGTCGAGTTTCAGAATTTCGAAAGTGAAAGGTTTGGTTATTTATTTACAAATGTTGTTCCTTCTGAAATTAACTACCACAAAAAATAGGGATGCAGCAATTTTGTATCAGTCCTGGGATGCAATCAAATATAATTTTACTAAATGTTTTAGAAAATTTTATTTTTCATACTATGATTGTTATTGTTTTTAAATTGCTTATAAATTTGACTCAAGTTCAATTCTGAATACAATGTAATAAATAGTATTCCACCTTTCTTAGTCATCATTTACACGACGTGCATCCTTGACCATGTTGGAAACAAGTGAATAAACATTTTTGTGTCATCCTGGGTATATAAAAGTATAATTGGTACACCTCAATTTTGATGATAACTTATAGCTATCTGATATTTTATATATCCTAAAATTATTATTTCAAGAGGATTATAATTATTGTGTTATGTTTAGTTTGTTTTTCAGATCACTAGTCTTAAAGTCATTATAGTCTTCCAGTATGTTCCTTTTTTATACATTGTAATAATTATATGTTATAATTGTCTACTATTTAATACCATGGATTTATATTCTCTTACATAAATTATTATTATTTATTACTTAAATATGATAATAAAACATATTCATTACTAGTGTATTCCAACAAAGCTTTTTCCAATTAGAACAATGTGCTTGAGTGACGCTAATACCGTCTGATATGTCGTAAAAATCATTTTGTGTTTTTTGTGTCTTTCCTATCCTTGTTTATACATTGCAATGCTCAAAGTTATATTATTAGCTGTCTGATTCCCATTTTGGTTCAAGCTTTGATTGGTCACTTAGCCATATTGAGCTGCCAGAGAGGAAGAGAACTAGCGGCAGAACATTCATCATCCTTTCACCGAGCGATAATGTGTCGTTCATTTTGTGAATATGCAGTGTCTAGCATACGTTTCTCTCCTTAATGTTGTCATAAAAGATGTTGCTTGCAAACATTTTATTTGTGTAGTTTGCCTATCCTTTTTGACAGAATCTGATTCCATATTATATTTTATTATATTACTACAATTATTGGACAAATATATTCATTTTTCTATCATAATAAATGTCATATTATCAAGTGTATATATTTCACTAAAAGATAAGTGCGATATAAATGAGAAGACCATGTTGAAAACTTAACATAACTGAAAAATGTTTGAAAAATAAGTCACTGTTTCTGTGATTATTTGTACATCAATCGTGAAGTCCTGTAAAGAACAACATAGCTACACAGTTTCGATTGGGAACTTATTTCAATAGTTTTGTCTTAAAACCTGTTGCACATTGAAAATATGATGTGTTGTGTTTTCTGATATGCATGTAGCTTTTAGATTATATATTGCATAAGGGGTTAAATTTGTATGTTTTAATAAAGGTTATATAAAGGCACTACTCTAAGCAGTTACATAACAAGGAACTGCATGTGTGTGTATTTTTAATAGTGAAACAATGTGATTCTTAAAAATGTAAAGAAAAGAGAATTGCCGGTCTAATTTAAGCTTTCTATTAATATTTTAAAAACATGATTTTACATTTCTGTTTAAATTAGCAACTCGTTGCTATGCTCATCCTCGGATAAAATACATTTTTGAAGAAATTTATCCAAAGATGTCTAATTTGAATAAGAAAATAAACCAGTTACCTTTTAAAGGCTGCATCTATGGCTATTACAGTTCATCTTATACCGCCTCCGTGGTCGAGGGGTTAGAGTCGATGACTTCTAATCCAGTCACCTCTCTGGCGTGGGTTCGATCCCCGGGAGATGCTTTGGTAGTTTAGCGCGGAGGAAGGTAGTCTAGTACTGTTGTAACTCTCCAGGAACGATGGTTAGGAAACTACCCGCCTATATGACTGAAATACTGTTGGAAAAGGCGTAAAATGAAACAAACAAACAAACAAACAAACAGGTCATCTTATATTACTCCGGTCTTTAAAGGACTATGTTTTGAATGACTATGATGTATTCATACTGTGTGTAGAAAGCTTGAAATGAATGCAACATAATTATATTCTTTGTGTGTTACCAGAAGATTTTTATTAAAAGACTGTAATTGTCAGTTTTTTTCAAATGTCTAAATGAACATAATATATCTTTAAATAAGCTCATCTTATCATCAGAAAAGCCATTCTCAGTTGTTTGGCTTTATGCATTATATCACACGTCATAAAGGATGGAACAAATTATTACTTTTTTCTTTAATATGTTTTGAATTATGCTTAGTTTGAAACCGAAACATGATCAAACGTCGTGCATTTATAACAAAAACAAATGCAATGACGATTCATATATATTTTTATATATTTTTCTACGTGTTAATTCTAATATAGGAAAATATACAACTACGTGTATTTGATATTTACTGCTTTACCTTTCGCATGATTTAACATTTAGATTAAGTGATAAGCAGGCGGGCAGACATGGAAAACTGAATCCAGGATTTTGTTCTCTTAAGGGTAAATGTAGCAGAAATACAAAACTAATATATAAATCAGTATGTCAGGTCAAGATCGCAAATTGGTGGATTTGGGACGCATGCTGGATTGTTTACAACCTATGTTTAAGATTGAAGTTTAAGCTAGATTCGCTGATGTAAGCAATC
The DNA here is from genome assembly GCF_026571515.1 of Ruditapes philippinarum. Taxonomy (NCBI): domain Eukaryota; kingdom Metazoa; phylum Mollusca; class Bivalvia; order Venerida; family Veneridae; genus Ruditapes; species Ruditapes philippinarum. The sequence continues at coordinate 58,330 of NW_026858564.1, forward strand.
AATTTGAATAAACTGACAGCTTTCTGTTCAAAACAGAGAACTTTAAGAAAGAACTGGATATAATTCCCACCGGTATTTAAGTGAAACATGATAAATATTAACAACGCTAGAACAATATCATTACAGAAGCATACGAAGTCATTTTCACTGAATGTTATCAAGGTTAAAAAGCAGTAGCATAACTCTATTTTATCCTGCTACTGTCTATATCATCAGCTGGATAAAGCCTTGCCGGATAAACTTATCTATCTCCAGTCATTACGTCACATGATCAATGACGTCACATATTTAGCAGCAAAACAAAACTGCATGCAGATGCTATTTTATCGGGGAAATAGAAGATTGAAACCATTTAATTATTCTATAAACATGATAAAAAGCAGGATAAATCAAATACATGGTTGATGTCGGGATGGAGAAGGTTTATCCGGTTAGCTGCAAAAGTGAATCTTGGCTCGCTAAAGCTCGCCAAGATACACTTTCTCGCTCACCGGATAAACCTTCTCCATCCCGACATCAACCATGTATTTTTTATATATTTGCTAGCATATTGATGTTATCATTTTATAAATAGTATGTCAACTTAGAATAGTAACTGGTTAAGTCCTTCTGAATTCTTCAATTTATATCTGTTCAATACATTTTTTACTTAAAGTAACAGAGTTCTGCCGAAATGTCAAAAATGTGATTTAAAGAGGTCATTACACATTTTTGGGAATAATAGTGATTCTATGAGATTCACAGTTGCTACACCTACATCAGACTATACGGCTGGGTACCTTTTTTTTTTTTATAGAATTCAGTATTGAACTCAACAATAATAACAATAACTCATCTAATATCAAATAGCGTAACATGTTCTATTATTATTAATGTTAACGTCTTGTATCAATCTTATTTAAAAAACAAGGTTTAAGGCTTTATATGAATTTTATGTAATTCTAAAATAAAAAAAATCAATAATTGCAAGTTTCTTTATTTGAAATATCCAATATGACAAATCAAAAATTTGGTAATTCAATCATATTTTTTAAACAACAGTTATTGACACAAGTATGAAATTCATATTGCTTACTACTGCTTTAACTAACAGTAGTTCCGCCATTTTCTTCACGTATTTTAATGGAGACATTTCTTTCAAAGAAAGCTAAATACTAATATAACAAGCTAAGAACTTTTTCATAATCACGAGGATGTATTTTCGTTAGTCTTTAATGTCAAAGAAAAGTAACAGAAATTGGACATTTTTGATGGCATTCAAAATTAAATTTTTTTAAATAATGTAACAGTGTCAAAATATTTTTAGATCGTTTAAATCACCTGTGTAGAGCAGCCTACTGTACTTGTTTCAGTTACATGTAACTTTCATCTGCACCACAATTGATGTTTCAAATTGCACTTTTCCAGCTATACAAAACTTGTCACCTTTATAGGGGCGTCCGTGGCCGAGTGGTTAAGGTCGTTGACTTCAAACCACTTGCCCTTCACCGCTGTGGGTTCGAATCCCGACAGGAACTTTGGATTATTTCATGTGAGGAAGCTATCCAGCTAGCTTACGTAACGTCGGTGGTTCTACTAAGGTGCCCGTTCGTGCCTGAAATGATACAAGGAATGGCACATGAAGTCTTCCTCCACTAGTAAAGCTGGAACGTCGACGAATGACTTATACTGTGTCGTTGTGACGTAAAACCCAAAACAAAACAAACAAAAAAAGTAACATTTCAAAATTAGTACTGAATGAATAGCAATACAGACATAAACCTGCACAAGCTGTCCGGTTAATCCTTGATCTAAACTGCCCGTATAGATAAATACAGATGCAGCTAATAAGCTTAGAGGTTTAACGAACATTTTCCAGTTCCATTTTGACAAAATTAAATACATTGAAGCATCCAATTTGTATGCGAAACATTCTTAATTAGAGCAGAGGACGCCGAAAGAAATGTTTTTTTCTTTCTTTTTGCTGCAATGTTCTGCAATTTAAAGTGCAGTTTTTAGATAGAGTAAAGTACTTTGATACAAATTTACAATTTGAAGTTCCTTATAAACTGGAACAACACAGCACATAATCTTTCGTTATCATACAAAATCAAATTTTTTAATTTCTGTCAAATGAAATACATGAACGAAATTTGACATTTTTATTCGATATGTTTCATTTTAATAACAAAATGACATTGAATGTACAATAACAGTCGGTTGTATACAATTTGCAGACTTTGGGAAACGGTATGATTAGTTTGTAACACCCGAGGTATTTCTACAGTATGTTATCAAACCTTTGAGACAATTGCAGACATGTGTAAGAAAGAAACCCGAAAGGAAACAACGTCTATCAATAAAACTAAAACTAAAATGTACATCCGTGTACTACTACATTTTACATTATTCCAAACGGTCAGTTCTACAACTTACAGTTATTATACTTATAAATATTATAAATTTAGTTATTTAAAGCAATTATACCTAAAACATATCTCCGCATGAAATTAAACTTGCTTAAAAAATGTCGTGACAACATGGGCTTTTTTGTTGCTACTATTTTGTTCTAGCTTCTAATGACATTAAGCAAGGAGCTTCAGTCGCAATTCATTCATTTTATTCCACGCATTCAATATGGTTACAGTAATGTATTGGTCCCATGAATAAGCGATGTATTTTCACAATAAGAGATTGTACATTAAAAAATATTAACTAAATAAAGAAATTTAAAGAATTTAAATAGGTATTTTTCTGATATCATTTGTCGTTATTATTGTACTTTTATATGTAATCAATGACAATTCAAGTGCACGTCGTTCCTTTTCAACGACCGAGCATATTTTTTTTGTTACGAATTTTTTTTGATTGTCAACCATTACAGATTGACTATAATAACATTGAGAGACGCTATATCTATTTTTCTAAATTGTATTTGCCATACTTACAGGAAACAGTTATAGATTAAATGGCTATTTTCTTTGTCATGTGTTAGCATCTATTTGATATAAACAAAAAATCAGTTATCTGTCCATATTTAAATAAGCTTAAAAAATTGTGTCTTTGCTCATTTTGGTTTAGATTCTGAAATAAATTTACCACTTATTAAACAATATATACATAATTTTAGTTTTGTGCAGTGTTATTGTTGTATTTCTCAGGAACTTGGACAATTTTTACATAATTTTTGAATATCTTTTTTAATTTCTGCTTTTGGATAAGTCAGTCCGTCCGCTTAGTTCAATAGGGACAGCATAGGATTAGAATTCATGGGTTACTGGGTCAATCACTAGCAGACTTATTGCCACTTGTTTCTCGCCGCTGTTTCAAGATAAGTTATCATTAACTCGCGGAGAAAATGGTAATTACTGATTATATATCCAGGAAACATGTTAAGGCGGATTGGCCTTAATACATTTGACCGAAAAAGTGTTAACATTTGCATACAAAACTCAGAAAAACAAACTCAAATACAAATTATCGATTATCTTGGTTGGACAAACTATGTTTCTCAATATATTATCACTCAATTATTTAATTTTGTTTTGTTATGATAAGGAATATCCTTAGCAAGTAAAGTATATATATTAAATGAATGACATATCTTTACTTTTGAACAAAATTTCATTTATCATTACGCACATTTGATACCAACGTTGCAATTGTCCATACGAATAATCTTATATGTCCAATAGTTCTATTCCTAATATGCACTGATTTCATTTATGATTTCAAATTATTTAAAGTGTAAAATATATTTATTATTTAAAGGTTATTAAAACAGGACATTGTATTTAAAGATGATAAATTTCTTTCTTTTGTAAAAAATTGAATTAATCGTTTCAAGCATATTGGGAATATTTTTTTCTCTAAAAGCATCATTTTGTTAAAATAAATGTAATCTTAAAAAAGTATCTCAGCGTTGAAATGTCGATATTTAAAATGCATTTGTGCAGGTTATTATAAGCTATTCATTGAAAAATGGTAGAATTTTTTTACTAAAAAAACTTTTCATATATATATAGTTAAGAATACATTAAATATAAATGTATAAATTTTGTTATTTTTCGTAATATTTCCATCCTTGTCAATCAATTTTTAGTTAATTATACAACAAAATATTATAATATACTTATAGTCAGTTCAATGTGGTAAATATGTCTTAAAGGATATTCAATACGTGGGTGTTGACAAATTAAATATATCTTAAATCGTCTTTTCAGTGACGGGTTTCTCGGCTTATCTTAGAATATGTTTCTGTTCGAAGTAACTTTGAATTAGTTATTTCTTGAAGAAAAGTTGTTACATAATGAGTTTTTCCTGTCAGACAAGAATTAAGAATTGAATATAATTACATGCCTTAAAGATCAGCGAAATCTCAGGTTTCAAGTCATAATTTACAAGATTACTTGTCAAAGCAATGAAATAGTTAAAGGCTTCTGTTCTAATCCTATTTAAATCCTTAACCTGTAACTAAATGCAAAGTTCATTAAACCAATGATTTAAAGTTAATGGTAAGAGTGGAATTAAATTTGATAAAAACGATTTATTTTGACATCAATGAATTATTATCACGTGCGAAGATTTGCTATTACAGTTTGGTGGCAGATTGGTGATACATGCATGAAAATGTTTCATTTTGAAGACTGAACTATTTTTATTGTTGCATCAATACTGCACTAATTGATTGATACGCATATCAAGTGTTTTATATGGAAAGCAAGATACACTTTAAACATTAAGGATTTTAGCTTCGGAACATTCTTAAAAATATAGTTATCAAGATTTGATTACATGATCTGATAGATAAACAAGTGATGAATAAATAGATATTTAAATAAAGTAACTACAATATGTAACTGTTTGTACCTAAAAAATCTGACTTCTTTTCCGATTTAATGATATACTTAAAACAAAATATGTTAAATTATGTTGGATTCCAAATTATGTAGGTATACGAGGAAATGAAATAGTAGATGATTTAACTAGAAAATCATTAAATTTTCAAAAAACTGACTTATTGTTACCTGCTTGTGATTTTAGACCGGGTATAAATAAACATCTGAATGGAAAGCAAATTGGGACAACGCCGTTTTTAATAAACTTTACGATATAAACCTATCTCTTAATGTGTCACCATCTCTATCTCTGTCAAACCGCCGTGATCAAATAGTTCTTTTTCGATGCCGAATTGGACACACTCACCAACTCTTATCCTCATGAATGACAATGCCCCTTTCTGCGTAGCTTGTATTGACAATGTTACTGTCAAGCATTTTCTTCTTGAATATCATGATTTTTCACAGGCCCGTAATATATTTTATTGTGTAAATTCACTCAAAGAACTCTTTAATACAATTCTATCAAAAATTGATTATTTAAAAGGGATAAACTTGTATCCTAGGATCTAATTGGCTCATTTTTATTGTCATTATTAACAAAGTGTTACATAACATTTAAAGTCTATTATAGCATTGGCACGATATGGCCAGTTATATGTTGACGTGCCGTAAAAATCCAAACAAACAAACAAACACAACAAATATTACATATGGATCAAGTAAATCATAATAATAAAGCTGAATAATGATCATAATAGCATTTGGGTCATGGGAGTAATAATGATATGTGATCAAACGCTAAACTCCCACTTTTGCAATGTTAAAATATAAGTACTATCTCTTTAAAATTAATGTAAGTACTTAAATGAAATGCCAATTCAAATATGAATTAGACAGACTAACATAATAATAACTATTTTCTAAAATTATTATCTGAAGTCTCAATCATCCATACGCCTAAACTAATTTCAAACTCACTCTAATGTTATTAATCAGTTGACGAACAATCAATATATGAACTGTCATACTTTATCAAAAATAATTGCATATCTATTTTATATTACTATAGGGACATCAATAACAAATATGATCCTTGTATGCTGCACTTAAGTACTTCATGTACTTATATGAAATGAATGTCCGTAACTACAATATAAACATTTATAAGCATTTTTTTTCTCATTGGAAGTCATCGCAGTCAGCCATCAGAATTGCCATTAATAATTACCAGTATGCTGTATATGTTTGTTAATCTGCATGAAATTACAAATTATCAGAAAATCAAAAAATTAAGGATTTTTCTTGTTTTAAAAATTCAGTGAAGAAAAGCAAAATCTCAGATTTAGAAGTAGACAACAAAACTATTTGCTAATTGGCAATCAATATTAAAACTGAGCTAGGTTGTCGACCTGGTTGTCACAAATTTGTCGTCTCCAAAAAAAGGAGCTTATTTTATCTTGCGGTTCATTAAAAGTAAATAATGGTAATGCTATGTACATAATATACTATCAAAATTATATTAGTGTAATAGAGATCTTCAAAGTAATAAATTACTGACTAAATAGCTGAATGACCAGCATGATAAAACCAAAATATTCCTTCAATGAAGTTTGAATATAACTATCTTGCGAGAGCTATACTATTCGTAAAGTAATCCATTTTACAAAATATCCCTTAGCGCTAATTTTTACTTTACTTTAGCTAAATATTTGTCAAAGAAGCGGATTTCTTTTAAGAATGTAATATTCTGCGAATACTTATTCTTATAATCTTATGTACATCGATAACTAAATGTATTGGTAGATATGTGTTGTAGCACGACATAAATATATTTTTTGATCTGCAAAGGCGTAGATGTTGGAATGTCACTCATGCAACGTTTGTCCTACACGTTATAATACAATTAACTATGATCATGATTGCAGTTTCATGTAATGTTATAATCCGTTTTCAATCTAGCGATATTTTCGTTTGAGCGCATTGAGCGGATGTCTATTCGTATTACTTCATGGACTTCAGTTATTGTTTACATTTAAATTGAAAATCGAATGATCATAATCTAGAACCTCTGTAAATATTATACATAAATATGCACTACCAGCCAACATAATGTTTCAGCTATAATAATTATAAATAATTATCAATTAAAGTCAACACGTATTTGATTGTCGTATTCTTGACATTAAAATAATAAAAGCTAATATGTCAGCTTATATGCATTTAAATTTACTAGAAAGATCATGACCTTTTCACGTGTGAACATTTGCAGCCTACTTATAACTTCTTGTTATTATCTCCTGTTTCACAATTGTGCTGAAATCTTGAAATTGCCGCTTAAATAATCAATAACAATAATCTTGAATTCAGAGCAAAGCAATGTTTATTGTTACTTTGCAATAAATAAATAAATAAAATAAATAAGTCAATCAACAAATACACAAACAAACAAAAAATGAAAAAATAAATAAATAAATGAATTAATTATTTAATAGATAAAATAAATAAATAAATAAATAAATAAATAAATAAACAACAGACAAACAATCAAATAAATAAATCAACACGTTTACTTGAACTTGCAAGTTTTTAGATTCCTTACGTTTTATATATTGGAGATACAATACTCTATTTATTTGAAGTATGAAATAAATGTGTAAATTTGTAAGTTGTACCTGTTACTTTTACCTTAAAATCATTATATTTCTGAAAAGTAAATTTGCATTTCATGATAAACGATATCATAACTCTGAAAAGGGAAACTGTAGCGGAAATTAATTATGTATTATAATATCATATTTATTTTCTTTCAATCAAGTAACGTTGTACTGGTAACAAAGATGTGTTTGTCACGGACGGATTTTTTTTAGTAAACTACTTTTCAGATTAAATCTAACAAATATTTATTCGTGTTTCTGACTATAGTATTGTACTATTGAAAATTTTGTCATATATAATTTCCTTTGAGAAAAATGCATACACTAAGAAAATTGTGTAATCATTCTTAAAATGAAAGATGTGTTATGGTTGTTATGAAATATATATTACCACAATTCATATATTATTTTATTGTTTTTATGATCATCTATACAAATGTTTTACAGATAAACATATTAAAGTTTTTGAACAGCATTCTTTTAAAAATAGATATTTAAATCTTACAATTTTGAATTAGTTTCCTCACTTTCAAGTATGTCAGCATTTTATGGTGACTTCTTATCCCTTAATGACTTGATTTGTCAATTATCAGAGAAAACTCCAGCTCAAATACCCCTCTTACCTTTCGAGAAATGATTTGTCTTTTCGGTATTTAAAAATAAAATAAAAATTTCGATTTGTATAAGAATAAATCTTGATTACAGTTGTGGTCACTGAACCAATAAAATGTGCCCAGTTTTATGAGCTTTTTCGGAAATGTCAATTTTTTACTGACAGAGAAAATAAATTTATATTGCATTTAACACCTCGCCATTGCAATGGGATCAAAAACGTCAATTTATGCTTTTTTCAGCAACTGGTGAAATCTCGGTGATACAAATTGGCGGGAGTCATATAAAAGGAGAAGCTAAGAACAACAAAAAACATCAAGTTTTACATTTATTAAAACAAAACAAAACTTTGTCACAAATTCTGCAATTCGACGAATTCACATGCACTTCAGAAAATGCATTTTCCGTTTTAACATTTAACATTCTTTCGCTCCAACACGTAACGGACAAGGCATTTTAGCAGTGCTTTTTCACTTTATTGGGAATGGCGCCAGACGCCATCAAGGGGCGGCTGTCGCGGATAGGTAAAAGAAGCATAATAAAAAATATACATACCTCTATTTTGTGTCACATTGTCATATATCGCAACTTTTGAACAAATCAACATTTATTTCCTTTATTTTGAATATGTCAATAAAAGCATTATTGTTTTGTTCTGTTAAGCCGCCATCCTTTATGCATTTTCGAATGTGGCTGTCAGGGGTACAGTACACATTTATAACAATTTCTAGAAGTCTGTGCGTAAGGCTAAATACCCCTTCGTCACAGGCTATAGATAAAAGTATCAGTAGACTATATTTAACAATCAATATCAGGCTTCAGAATAAGAGTTTCCATGTCTTCTGTACCCTCTGTCTATCAAAGACTAAGACATTTCCTAAGTTTTATGATAATAGTAACTTAAAAATACTCAATTGTAACTGCTTATGAATATACATAGTTTAATAATACAGACAATAGATCACATTGAATTTCAGATAAGAAATACGAGATAATTACAATTTGTTGTATTTCTAAAAGGATTGTTATGATAAGCATATTGATAAATAGTTTGACTAAAGCTCAGAGATTTGAAACATAGCACCTAATGAACGTGTGACGTTGAAGAGGCATGCCAATGCATGTCAGATACTTTGTTTGTTTGTTTAGGGTTTTACGTCTAGGTCATATTGCGACGTTAGAGAAAGACCTCAGGTGCCCTTCCGTGCATTATTTTAGGCACTAACGGGCAGCTGAGTAGAACCACCGACGTACCGTAAGCTAGCTGGGTCAGAATATTTTAATTATACCTCTATATCCAAAATCAATTTCATTTATATAGTTCGTTTAGCCCGATGATCAAACCAGCGACCCCTGCTAAAACAAACCTAATGATCTCCCTATTGAGCTCAGCAGATGGACCACATAACTTTAAAAAATAATACATGGATAATTTGCCACTATTATTATTTATTTCATGCTATAAATTTTATTGTAGAGCAAAAATCTAATGAGATGAATTTCCAAGGCAGTAAATGATATCAAAAGGATCATGAGCAAACAAAGACATGCCATTGACTATTTGATAACGTACGAGGAGAAACCTGATATTATAAAATAATCCATTACTTTATACATTAATTTATACAAATGCTTAAAACCTCCTGTCATTGAGACAAAGTTTTTTATGATTTGCATGCAACTTCCAATTTATTGCAGAAAGAATTAAATAAAAATGAAATGCTATGCCAGTGAGAACCAAAATATATGCATAATATCAATCTGATAACATGCTCAGAGATCATATTAAACATAAAAGCGATAATGAATGACTTAACACTGATGAATTATGTATTTTGAACGATTCGAACAATGCAACGGAAATAAATCATGTACTTGTTGGTTTTTTTTTAAATCTTGCATTGTATGTCTGTATTTATTTGCTTAAGAAAGTCCAACTTCAACGTATTTAACATTATATGTTTTGAAAGTAGAAACATTGATTTACTATAATTTTGTTTAATGGTACTGTTAATGTATAAAATGACTGTTTATCTGTTTAAAATCTATTGTAAAAGGGCCGGTTTCGTCATTAATGAAAATGCTGTGGGTCTTTAAAAGGTCTGGATCAATGCTGGTCGCAAACGCATAATGTTTGCTTTGTCATGGCGTGGCTCAAATAAGTTGCTTGATTTTATTCTTAATTTGTTGGCAATTGGTATAATAATAGTAAATTAGTTTATACATTCAGCGCTATAATCTCATCTGTTTAACATCTAACATGCCTTGAACCCATTATTAGATCAGTATTAAGCATTTCTTCGACATTTCTAAAATAAAATAAGTAAATATGAAATTCCGAGGCAAAATGCGCCTTTAAAACATGTATTCTGTTACAAATAGAAAGATAACTCTATGATTTTACAATAGTAGTATTAATAATAGCTGAAAAATGTTAAGCAAAAAAAGAATCTGGGTCAATCGTTAATCGTTAATCACGTGGTCAACACGTTTTTGAGTTATTTTTGATAGAACAATAAAACAAACAGACTCATAACTTCACAAACCTGATACACCTTTGTCTTAAATAAGTGTTTCTGTGTAATGAGGTTCAAGTGTTTAATGGAAAGTGACTTCTGCAAATAGTTGTTCTGATGGGAAAATTTACTAACTTTATGAAATTAATGCGTCTGTAGCCCCTGGTACAAATTTAACGTCAATTCATCTGTAGCAATGCAGTCTGTGCAAATTTTGTACAGTAGACCGCCTAATAATGACTAACGAATATAATGTTAGATACATCTGATAGATTTGCTATGCCCAATGTAGTGAATGCAGGGATGTTTTAACATATTTTCATAAAGTTTGTTGAAATGGTGCGGAACACACTGTTATTTTAAAAGATACGGTACACACAAAATGTCTGTCTCTGAAATATTTTTAAAGTAAACCTTTAGAACATTTAATTTTTATTATAATGTGTATGATTTTTTCGAAGTTCTATATTTTATTAATATAGATAAGAACCCTTGGCCCTGTTTTGTAATGTATCATTATGCTTATAGCTTGGTGTAAACAGGATTATTAAAAAAAAAAAAGAAAATTTGGAGAGTACAACGCGCATAATTCAATTTTAATGTTGCGCAATAAATTTTTGCTATTACGTTTTACTTTTAATAACAAGTTTGTTGAAAAAAAGTGGTATTAGGAATTTCGAGAAAACAAAAATTTTAGAATTTAAATAGAATCTGTTTTGAAGAAATGCATTTTCTTTAACACTTTAAATGTTAATATTTATGTGTGCATTATATTTGAAGAGATCACGCTGAAGATTTACGACCTTCATGCAATTGTCGCATTTAAAATCAACTAGTGTATGTTAAACGCTTCGATCTTCACATAATCATGCAGTTGCGTTTAAAATGATTGCTCTATAGATGTTGTTGATAGACAAAATATTGTTATTAAGCTGTTGTTTTTTTGGTTGTTTTGCATGATGGGTCATTTTCTTCTTCAGAGAAATGAATAGAGAGACCAGCTCGTATGTATGTTGTGAATGTGGTAAAGAGTTCAAGTCAAAATTTTCGCCTAAATTCAGCACGAAAAAAAAGAGCCTACTTCGTATTAGTTGGGGTCCCATATGTTGCTGATGCATCCCAAAACTAGCATTTTTTTCTCAAAACATTTATTAAATTTATACAACATTGCAAAGGTTGATATATTTCCAAATTACTCCTAACTTTTTTTGTATATTCATACTATGTTTAGACAGTTTTATTATTATTCGAACAAATAAATTGAATGAAAGAATAATCGCACATAACAGATGTCCATTTATTTCACAATTCATTTTATAATCCGAAAAAAAAATATAGATTTTTATTTTATTTGAGATGTATAAAACAAGAAAAGCATTGATGCAAAGCATCAAAGGCGGGACGCCAAAAAAAATTTGATCAAGGTTTTGCATCTTAAATACTTTACAAAAGATGTGTACTTTATAGCAAGAACCATTACATGAAATGATGTGACCTGGAGGCTAGGCCCAGTTTAAGTTAAAAAAACTGGAAAACCATAAAAAAGAAATAGACTCTGTCTTGCCAAGATGCAAAGGACAATTTATAGTCAATTAACCAATCTTATTTTACAACTCATGCCATGCCATCAGCATATAATAAGAACTTATTAGGACTGCAGACATGTCATTGACATATATTACTTCTTCATGTGCAGTATAGTGTGATCAACTGTATCAAAAATGGTTTTTTGTAAGATCTTAAAGTTTATCATTTTTCAAATACTGCCTTTGGACATTTTCCAAATTTTACTAAAAAATCTTGGGTTAAAAAAGAAACAAAAAATGTGTTTAGTTTAAAAAAAACCCCTTCTAAAAAAACCCCGACGAAACTTTCCTGGGGCCATGGGTTTGAAAAACATGAATTTTAGAAAACCAACTTGGGGCTATTTCCTTTCCGGCTAAAACATTTTTTCCCTTTTAAAAAAAAGAAACAGTTTTTAAACCCACAACATATTTGGGCCCCACTATTTTTCCCTGTGTTTCCTTTAAATTTCTTATTTTTTACAGAGCATAAAAGAATTAAACTCAGGGGTTTTAATTTCCCGTCAACCCGCATGAGGGGCAAAAATTTCAGCTTTACCCTAACCCCCCAAAACCCGTGGGCCCCCCCAAGGGAAAAATGGACCCGGGGCTGAAGCGCCCGCTTACCAAACCATTTCTACCCCCCAAAAAAAGTTGGGAAACAGTATTCTAAAAACCCCGTGGACAGATAATTTTAAAGGGATTTTTTGATTTTAAACAGGTAAGAATTAAAAAATTCTTAAAACCAAAATAAGGAAAAAAAAATATTACATACTCATAGTCTTAATCAAAAATAAACCAATTGTATTAATTATTTTAACTAAAAAAGGCCTCTTAGGAGACAAGTTATTTTGGTTTGCGCCATTTATTTATAACAGGTCAATTTGAACAGTTGAACATAAACTGTTCATAATACAAATGTAACAATATTTAATTTTTTGTTACAAGATAAAAAAAAACTTTACCTTTTTTCTATGGAACAAAGAAATTTCTATGGAGGCCAGGATTTTATTTTGCATTCAGGGAACCACCGGGCCGAAAAACATTGAAAAATACAAACAAAACGAACACTTTGTGGTTTAGATTATTTTCATGTTTTTCATTCTGGCGCCTGGTTACCCTTTTTGTAACCCCTTTGTCTTGGTTTTCACCCACTTATAAAAATTTAGTGGCAACAAATTTATTCAAGTTTTGCAAAATAACATTTCTACTCTATGAATAGTCTGTTGTTTCATGGGTTGGACTCTTTGGAGACCTGGGGGGAGGTTGAGGGACAGGTTGTCCCCCTCCATCACCAAATAGAGTAAAAAAAAAGCTGTCCTTTACAAAACTATTGGACCATATTAGAAAAAAAATAGGAGGAATAAACTATTCAGAATATTGATTTTTTGAGGGGACTTTATAAATTTTTATGCTTGCATTCCCCCAAGGGTTTAAGGACATTTTCAATCAATACATGAATTATCATTTATAAACTTTTAAAATGAAAAGTTCCCATCCCTGTTTAATAATTTTAATGGTCATAAACTGTAACTCTTTTTAAATACAGGGGAAAATATCTATTAAAGTCTCATCATAATCAATATTACTTGAGATATTTACCATGTATTGCACATAAACATTAAATAATTCCCCAGTTTATATCCCAAATTTTAAATATGAAATCCTTAACATTAACATTGGTTAACTAATGGATGAATTCAAAATCTAGTAAAAAGAAAAATTATAATGGGTATAACCTCTAATTAGTTCTATTTTAAGTCTTTTTAAATAACAGAAATATTGTAAGTTTATATTTTGTGCCAATTTTACTAAGATTTAACATGAAAATTTAATTATAACCATTTTCCTATTAAACATTTGGTACTTGGATGGAATTTCACCCAATTTCTTGGTAGAAAAAAAACTTATAATTTATAGTATAAAAAATTAAAAATATCTTTAAAATAGGTCTATATCATATAATAAAGATTGAGTTGTGCAAGTGCCTAAACATTAAATGCATATCTCTTGAAGTAACAAATACTGTCCCTCTTTTAACATTCCATTACACTTTACTATATAACTAACTGCATATATATCAAGTGTTTAAAATTGATAACTTCAGGATGTTATCCTTTCTCTGATTTAATATATTGACATGAGCACCTATATGCATAACTTTAATTTTCTACCTTTCATTTCTACCAAAGGTTATTTTATTAACAATTTATATACAAACACATTGTTTCACATAGTGATTAGAAGATTCCTGTAGTAGAATACCTGTAGGTATGTACTAAATGAACAAACTAAAAAAATCCAGTCTAAGGTATATAAAGCAAGTAAAAAATCTATCAACACTCACTCCTCAGGGCCCCTATGCTTTTGGTGACCTTACAACTGGTAAATGTTATACAATAAAAATAGTAAGTAATACCTAGGATAGACAGAAAAGAACAAATAATTAAGTAAACATGAGTTACTTCCCCTTAAAATAGAGAAATCCTGAAACCCACAAGAACACCCTAAAACGTAAAATTATGAAATGTTGCAGGCTCAGTTTTATTAAGACATGCAAAGTAATGGTAAAGTATTCATAAAAAGTTAGATGGTCATGTGACAGCAGTAATTGCAGAAAATCGGATAGCTTTCAACTTCCGGATACTGGTACACTTTGTAAAAACAATCATTCTGTGCACTATATAAACGTAATATGGATAAAATCAATAGGATAATCGTTTACCTATCCTAATACTCATTTGCAGGTAAACATTCTTCTTGTAGGTAAATTTTTAAAATTAATGAAAAAGAATACGGCATCAATGTAGACCACAACGATATTCGAAATCCGAGTTTTAGTATTGCCAATAAAGCTAAGGGACAAGCTATTAAACTGAGCCTGCAATTTTGTGAAAATAATATCACAATGCACATGCTTTTTACATAAAGTTATTAAATAGAAATACAACAACATATTTGTGTACTTGATTTTTACAAATCAAAATAAAACTAATTAACACAACATGACATTAACTGCTAATAATAACAGCTCCTTCCATAGGCCAAAACAAAACAATTCCATAAGAGACGACGCCGCTCACCGGCGTCGCCAACAAAACAGAAAATAAATTTTGAATGTGTTCCCTATACCTTCCTAAAATGTTTGAGTTCCGTATCATTTCATTGTAACTAAATTTAACTTGTGCTAAAACAACACATAACATTTAAAGTGTTTATGAAAATCGCATTTCTTGAAAAAACAGATTTCAAATTTCTACTTTTGTTTTCTCAATTGCCTATAGATATCACTTCTTAAACAATAACTTGTAATTTTAACATGTTAAAGCCAAAGATTAATTGCGCACATTTAAAATCTAATTGTGTGCGACTAACTCTCTAAATGTTCTTTCTTTTATTTTTGCATAATCCTGTTTACATCAAGCTGTAAGCATAATGATATATTGCAAAATGGGTTAAAGGGTTCTCGTCTAAATCAATAAAGTATATAACTATAAAAAATCATTCAAATTATAATTAAGATTCAATTTTCATATATTTTACCTTAGAATTATTTCAGAGACAAAAGTGTGTATGTACCGTATCTTTCGAAATAACAGTGTGTTCGCACCATTTCAACATAACTTTATGAAAATATGCTAAAACATCACTGCATTCACTAGATACATTGGACATAGCAAATCTATCAGATATAACATGTATTTATCTATGACAAAAAAAATATGACTTGCTAGAAATCGCTTGTTATGACAAATGAGTGTGTACCGTTCCCCTCGGTCCTGGCTATGGAAAGAAAACTGTACGCGAATGTTTTCAAAAACTATTCAGGGGTTTTAAGACTTCTGATATACCGTGAAAAGCATATATAATTACGAGTACTCTGCGCCTTATCTGATCAATATCGGTTAAGTAACAAATAAGTTATAAAGAAAAGCATACTTGAATCGGGTGAAAAATCGGCATGTTCCGTACCCGAAAAGTCACGTGGTATGACCACATTGTGTTTTGATACATGTTACGTGTTATCAGATGTCTACATTATAAAAATATTAAACAAAGCATACACCGATAAATATGAATTAGTCTGGCATTTGAAAGAAACATACACTAATACTTTTGTCATGAAAACTGGCGAGAATGTTGTTAATCTATGCGCACTAACATTACATTTACAGTTAAAAATTGTTGGCTTCTATGGGGCGATTCACACTGTATAGGATGGTTTTGCATCAAATAATAATAATAATAATAATAATAATAATAATAATAATAATAATAATAATAATAATAATAATAATAATAATAATAATAGAAATAATAATAATAATAATAATAATAATCATCATCATCATCATAAAGGAAACGATTCATATTATTATGTTTGTGATAAAAAGTTAAAATATATCTGTGTAGCGTCAGTGCATAAATTATGTTCTTTTGTTAAAATATGTTGTGGTGAAATTCTTGTAAATATTGTATCTGGTATTCAGAATAAGACAGATCATGGTTCTATGCATAGAATAATAATGTGCTCCTTCGATACATTATTTATTAACCTAGTATTAGCATTCAATAGTCTCCACTGAGATTCTTACATGACGGGAGACTGAATTGGAGGTACATTCTCAGGATGTTTTTATACCATAAGACAAATGCCTTATCTTATAACTTGTAGATCATTTGCCTCTTCCTTTGTTTAATAAAATAATTATCTTTTTGTGCTTAATGACTTATTTTGAAAAGAATATACATGCTTTTAATTGAAAAGAAATCTCACTTTAAATTGATTGTCAATTCATTTATCGATTTCATATTTTGTCGTTGTAAGTGTTCCAGTTAATCTATGTAGACATTTTAAATTTTATCTTTTCAAAACTTTTTTATCTCAATGGATGGGAGAAATAGAACGATATGAATTTTTGAACAAAAAGGTTGATTATTAAACTGTTTGAGAAAAACAAAAATGTAACATTTAGTGGCATGTTTTGAAACACACTAAAAACAGATAAACTAACTAAATAAAAACAACTAATAAAAATGATTTTCTTTTTGCGCAAAATGGCTTATATTGAAAAGCGTTTAAATGATTTTAATTCAAAAAGAATCTCACTTAAAATTGATTTTCAACTTGTGTATAATTATTTATATCGGTTTTATATTTGGTCGTTTAAAGTGGCCCAGTTGATCTTTGTTAACATTTTTGTTTTGATCTTTTCTCAGTGGATCAGAGTAGAAGAAATAAAGAGTTAAGGAACAAATACAGATAGAAACCGTTA
The DNA here is from genome assembly GCF_026571515.1 of Ruditapes philippinarum. NCBI lineage: Eukaryota > Metazoa > Mollusca > Bivalvia > Venerida > Veneridae > Ruditapes > Ruditapes philippinarum. The sequence continues at coordinate 75,770 of NW_026858564.1, forward strand.
GAAAATGTTGGTTATTTAACTGTTTGAGAAAAACAAATATATAACACATATTATCGTATGTTTTGAAGCTATTAAGTATTGCCAAGCAGACTGAAAAAGCAGATATGAAATACTGTGTGTTTAATACGAAATCCTGTTCTATGTTGTATGATCATTGTTTACTTGAGCAAAACAAATCAAGTAGACGACAAATTGAAACAATACATCACATTGTCAATTCTGTAAGAGAAGTCTTGTTATGAAACTTCTTCTAGTTTGGCATTTTAAAATATTTCTGTGGAGTCAAAAAAATACAATATAAAAACCGTGTAAGTGACTGAATAAGGAGTCATTCAAAGTGAAAATTTATTTGAAAAAATAACTACATTCACACAGATTTGACGTACAATGCAAAAATGACCTGCCGATTATGTAACAATATCAATTAATTTGACATTAAAATGAGTGACTTTTCAGATGTTTTGATAGAAACGATAACATTTATTCTGATTTAAATCCAATTTCATGACTGTACAAAAATATCTCAGAGGAAGTGAAGCAGACGGTTCAACAAAGCACGTGTTGTTATATATAATATTATTAATTAATGAATAATTATCATTTTATTCATTTTCACTCTCAAATGAGTTTAGAAATATACTAGATACTTCTTTATTTTGTGTCAGTTAGTTCTGGTTCCCAAATATTTATAAGCCGCTTAAATACAATTTTGTCTATCATCTGATGCGACATTAAAGTTTTTAATCCGACCCGTTAGGAAACGTTATCATAATAACATCCGTTGATTTAACATTATTTTTCATTTGCAAATACCCTTATCCCAACTAATTCTAGTGCATGACGCAATAATATCGTTCTAAATCATTTCTTCCTAGTCTGGAAAGTTATGTCGTCATGTCAAGAAATAGTACATGTAGTTTGATTGAGATAAACTTAAATCGGACCATGTTAATAGCTTTTATAAGTTTAAATTATCTAAACGATTTGAGGAGAAATATTTGAACATTATGTTACAATAATGTTATGCATTATTAATGAGAAAATCATATACAGAGGATAGACTAGACAAAAAACAAACAATTGATTTGAAAAATAACATGCAACACAATAATTGTAATAAATAGTTAAATAGTTAAATCACATACAGAGTTAAAACAAAGTTCAACAAATTTTTTGAACTATTTTATATCCAGTATACGAGTGATCCAAACAATAAACTCATATGCAAGTGTATGCTATAAAACGTAAACAGGATTAAAGACTTTTGTATTTGACATTAAAATATTTTAAATCAAAACCCCATGAAATAAATTATTCTTTATGATTTTAAATGCATTTGCCAACACTTAAACAAATAATTCGACGGCAAAGTACTAGAATGGGATAAGTGAAAAATGACAGTTTTGAGATAATCAAGAAAAACTGTCTGCTGCTTTTATTTGTTATCAATTGCATGTCTGTAAACGAGAAATGTTAGAAGCATTAGAATCATTTTTAGCTATTGTGTGGTCGTTTGTGTGTTCAAAAAGGCATTATCTTCCACTTAACCCATTTTAGAATAAACAATGTAACCATATTATAATTCAACATACAGGGACAACTGCCACTTACCACCTGACTTTCTATTACTTTTGAGATCAAATGATCATTTTGTTTTATAAGTCTCAGTATTCAACAATATTTTGGTTGTTTTCTAACATTCATGTATACATTGTATGCCGACAAGCAACTTTCAACTCCTTCACTTGAAATTATTGAAATAGCGATAGAGTCCTGTTAGCTGTCACTAACGAAATGATAATGACTTATTTAATGATAACAAACTAGTTCAAAGGTATTTTTAATCCTATTTGGCATAGCTGTAGGAAAAGATATTGCACAATGACGCCAACTTTTAAATTCAAATTTATTTCATTTCAAAACCTTTATCATAAATCTGTGACATGTGCTCATATTAGCATCATGTATTAACATTAAAACAAGTAACTCATTATCTTTATGAACAAGAACAATTAAAAAGAAACAGGATAACAAATTGTAATCAAATAATTGTCCACAATCTCAAGTTTGAAACACAATTCATGATATAGTTCATATTCATAATAAAATAATTCGTAATTTAAAAAAAACAACTTAGTAGAGTTCATTACAAGTATTTATGCATATAAATGAAAGTATTTCATTATGTTTACATGACTTAATTATTCATGCTGTGTTCATTATTGCAATGACAAATGGAAGGTTTCCTTACAATTAAATCATTTTGAAAATCAAATAAAAATCAAATCTTTATACCAAGTTATAGTTCAACACTCATCTGATTTATAGTCTTCTCTGTGGGGTAGACTACTATAAAATTAATGGTATCTTGGCGGTATCATTTGGCACAAACTTAACAAATCGTCATATTTCTTTTTCGATGCACATATCCATCTATCATATGCATACTTTAATGGGTAGCCCTCAATTGTTTTCATTTTTCTTCTCAAATTAGGCCGTGCAATTTCAATTAACTTGAACTCAGTACTAACTTAAAACGTGTAGTAAATGTTGTTTGGCTCAGATTAACGGCATTCAAAAAAGTGTACTTTTGTCCACTGTAGCGTTGAACCATCTGCTGCCTTTCTTCTATAAGCAACAGTATGATCCGCAAAATCCTTAAAATCTTTTATATGAGATGTAGCCACTTCATTTACTTTATATCTTGGCTCTTCGACACAGCTGACATCCAATCCGTAGGACCAAACATATCTTCCTTTTTGTAGCTTTTTCGAAATTGGCATGTACAGAGTCTCCCTCCATTTGAGAATGTCCATGTTCGAAAAGATTATGAGTGATTGTGTTAATAGGCATATTCTGTACACAATATAAACACATACGTGAGAAAGGAAGATTTCTGTTCTGTCCAGAACATGTGTCAGAGTAGTATATCAAATGATCAACAGCTCCAAGACTTTAATTAAATTTGTAAAGACAAATCATTCCTTCAAGGCTTAGCAACTGATTCATATCACATGTAAAATGATGCATGCTATGAGACTATGTCAATTACAGTAAAATTATATGTAGCTAACTTCCGGCTGAAGTAAACTTCACATATTTCTGTTTTGGGTGAAATTAAAACATTTTGAAGGTCAACATTTATTACACGTGTATTTGTATCTTCCAAGGCCCTTTCTTTGTCATTCTGTTTCTGTTGTCGAATTTGCTCTTTTCTTTCTTGATGTTCAAGGTATTCACCCTTTCTGTCATTCTTTATGGCATCATCAAGACTTTTATGAACTTCACAAAAGGTGCATTGTCTATTTTGGGGTGATGAAAACCAAGATCGAATTCCTTATTTAAAAATATAGTAATACAGCCAGAGCTTCTCAGGAATTGTGATGCTTTTCTTGCTCTCTTCCACATACATTCTATACATTTTATTTACTGACAAGCCCTTTTCAAGATATTGCCTCTCGGCATCCCTTCGGCAGTAATGTAAATCTACTCTCTTTAATTTGTCTATGTGTTTCCGTATTCAGTCTTTTGCTTCTTTGGAAACTTCAAACATTTTATGCCGACCCATTCTATCTGTAGTGTCAAAAATATTGTCTCTAATTATCGTGTACTCGATCACCTTTGGTCCAACATCTAAAATATTTATGAAGCTATTTTTACAAATTTGAATCACACATCACTATCATCATTGAGCGGAAGAAAATATTCATAACTTAATTTCCCTCTAGATTCATCATTAGTTTTTGTTCGCCGTTTTTTACTTTAAACCTTTATATGATGAGATATAAAGTTCCGTTGAGTCTTGTATGTCAAATTCCAGATATGGTTGAATATTTCCTCTCTTTTTTCTTTATTATTTTACTTGTACATCTGTATTTACATTTACAACTGATTGCCTTTGGAACTGTTACCCCTTTCTCATTTTGATAACATTGTCCATGCTGCCTCCTTCTTTTTTTTAATTTCACATTGCCATTTTTTCAGGTTCTCTGTTGCGTTTCCTAGAGTTGCTCTTTTCATATTCAGGAGTTTTGTCATATAAATGTACAGTGTCACATGGTTCCTTAAGGTTTGTATGTGTATAATTTTTAATTTGATTATAATTTTCTTCGGGTGAATTTTCATATTCAGAGTCATAATGAGTACCAGGCACATACTCAGATCCAGAATCCTTATTTTCGTCATCTTTGTTTCTGTTTCTGGTAATGCAATACTAGATAAAGTATTAGTATCCAGACTTATTTCAACTTCTTATTGAATCACTTAAGCTTATATCAAAGGGATCTAATGGCAGACCATCAACTGATGCATACGCATCATTGTCTAGTTCATCTTTTAGAGAGGAATTGTTACATAAAACATTTCCATTTTCATCAGCAATGAAGAAATATGAAACACTATCTTCTTCTTCTTCATTATCGTTTGTAACATAAACCTGTATGTGCTGCTCTTCTAATAAGTAAATTGATAGGAACATCATCGTCTGAATCTGAGTTTTCAAAATGTATCTCCATTTTCTATTTTACATGGACTACTTGTATATTTATTGAAAATCAGCTTTTCTTCATATTCTTGTCCACAGACAACAGCGAGTATACTCTCTAGATGAAATATATGGTTTGCGATCAGTTTAAGTAAAGAATCTCTGACATTGTTTTCATGACATCGAATAAAGCGGTCTAGGGACTTCTAATGCATTTCATTCACCTACAACTTCTTTTGCTCTAGTTATAAAAGACGTGACCTTGCATACCTTGCTTCAGATAGGTCCATTTCTAAGGAAAAAAATAAGTTGAATATCAATTTGAACAACTATGAAAGAATGTTATCATTTTCTTGTACATCAAATAAAACTGGAATTTCATTGAAAGTTTTAATCTATTAAAGTGACAGAATATTCTAGATACAAATGATACTGTTGTCACGGCTTTAGGAAACCCAATATGATACTTTACCTCTTATATGTTATCCAATATAATTTATCCGAGTCTTTAACACTTTTAATGAAAACAATTTTAGACAAATATATACATCAAAACCTACACAATAATATGAATATAATGTGACAAAATACCTGCTATATATATTGCAAAAGTCGATGTTGCATCAAAAGTCATCCATGTTAACTGTTTCATCTTTTCAAAAATATTGTGCCTTGTAATTAACATTCGATAATCTCGAATCCAAAATAATCTTATCTTAGCTATGTTATTTTCTAGAGTTTTCCCAACGTAAACATTCAAATTATTGCTCTCAATGTTATTCCTGAACAAAAAATGACAATGATAAATACTTTAAATGATTTGAAATGCGTGTAATAATATTTTTTAGCTTTGTAGAGATTTAACAAAATAGACATATCTACCACTTATCCCCTTTTAGCATTGAACACAATGCTGAATACCCTAATTGACAAAAAGTGATATATGGTAGATATCACAATTTTGTCTTTTTATAATTTTCTATTTTTACTCATCACCTTTTTTCAAAGCCTCGATGTATGTACAATGATGGGAACTAGATAGGCACATGCGCCCAAGTCTGTATTATTCAATATGTAATCATGCAAGAAGGCGTTAGGTAACACTTATCCCCTTATAGCACTTTGCCATCGAATTTTTTCTTACATCTTAGTTCCAAGTCTTTTATTGATATGGAAACTAACTATATCGGCATTGACCTTGTCAGACAAACAAATGAGATAAACATTCAATTATGACAGTCAAATAGAGAAAGCTCGATACTTTTGAAGTATTTGCATAAATTGTAGACAAATGATTTCCGTTAAGTTAATCAAAGTATAAATAATGCATGAATGACTTCCTACGCTGCGAACAAAGGAAAACAATATATGTGAAAAAGTTAAACTAAAGACAGATGTTATCATGCGAATCCGGCGTAATTTAACAAATTTGTACCAATTACACACGATTTATATGTTTCTGTTTGACTGTCGTTATAACGCAGACGACATACATACAATGTTCATTCCATTCAGTTTTATAAAAAGCATGGAAATGTTACTTGTAACATTTTCTCTCACTCAGACAATTTGGCAATGCAACTAGCATAATTTAGCATATGGATGTATTTAATTACGCGCCTGATTAAATGTCATATTTAAATACACGGTTGATATATTACTATATTTGTAGTCGGGTCAAAAACGTTAGGATATACGCACCAGTTTTTCTTGTAAGTAATTTAGTATGACATGCATTTTAGTTTTCAAGAAAAAAAAGTCTAAATAAACATGAATAATGATATTTTCCATCGAGTTTAACTGAACTGTTTAAAATAAATTGTTAATTGCAATCATGAATTGGAACGCCTCCCCCTAACATGCTTTGCAAATGTGTCCATTCCTCTTTTGTGTGATGTTTGAGTGTTTTGGCGGTCATGTGTTGCCGATATTGTTGCCGATATTGTCGTGGTCTACGTTCACATTGCATTTATTGTAAATAATAGGACGATTAAAAGATTTTTTTCTGTCACTCACGTAAATGCATTATTATGTTGTTCCTTACTCGCATAAGTGATTTTTAAAATATTTGAATAAATCTTTTTACAAAAAGTATGTACAAGAACGGTATATAAGTTGCGAAAGCACACACTATGATATCGGTATTTAATGGGAGCAGTCCGCCTTCAAAAATGTTTTTGCAAAATAATGTTAATTTACGCACTTAGCGCCTAGCAAGTCGTAAGACTTTACTTAATAAGCATTGTTTGAGATTCAACATCTATGTTACATTGTGCATAATGTTAACATGAAAACAAACAGCACTTATTTATGTTCATACACGTTCCTTAAAGTTCAAACAAGTAACTTATATTTTTTTTTCCTAAAAAAAGCAGAATAAATAGATAAATAAAATTAAAAAAATAAGTCTCTTCAACTATATTTCAATTCATATATATATACATCTGTATTATTTTCTTCGACTTAACTGTATAGATTTTGAGAGTTTTGTCAAAGTTTGTTTGTTTGTTTGTTTTGGGTTTTACGTCACATTGACACAGTATAGGTCATATCGCGACGTTCCAGCTTTACTGTTGAAGGAAGACCTCAGGTGCCCTTCCGTGGATTATTTCAGGCACGAACGGGCACCTGAGTAGAACCACCGACGTTCCGTAAGCTAGCTGGATTTTGTCAAAGTGTTCAGTTAAATAACTGCAATAACCATGTCTAAGACATATCTAAAAAAAAACTTCTGTTGTTTATCGCTAAGACATGCTCAGTTGTTTTTTGTTTTTTTTTTTCAATCTAGTAGATGAAAAAGTGAAGCATGAGAAGAAAGATGTACAAATTCTGGCTGTAACGAAAGAAATAAAACGCCTGACGTGCTATTGTGCATTTAATAATAATTGCGAAATTAAATTCGATTTTTATATGACAAAAAGCTGTTAAGACCAAAAATCAATCTTTACTATTAGAATTTAGCAATTACAAATAGAAGACCGAAAGTGCGTAAATTAACATTATTTTGCAAAAACTTTTTTGAAGGCGGACTGCTCCCATTAAAAACTGATATCATAGCGTGTGCTTTTGCAACTTAATATCAAATAAAAGTCGTTAAAAAGTTTTCAAAACTTGACTACATCAGTTGACGTTTGCTGAAGGTATATATTCTATGGAGGCTATTCGTTGCCAAAAATCCAGCCTTGTTGATCTGAGTTGAACAGTTTGTTAATGGAAAAAATACAATTGTATTTCTTTGTATGTAAACTCCAATGTTGAATGCTTGGATTAAGTTTGCCGATTTAACAATGTAAACATGCATTTCAACAAAATACATTTTGTTAAACAACGAAACATTAACTGATAGAAGCAATAGCAAGTGTTCGAATACTCAAAACAGAAGTTACATTCTAAGCTTTACATTGTCGAACCATCATGATTCGAATCAGCATAATCCAGCTTTACACGTTTTTCAATAGGAGATGAAATAAGCTCCGCCCATTTTCCCGCCCACTAAATCATCGTAAATAAACGTATTTATTCGCTCATTTTTGGTATTTACCGTCGGCGACAAGAAGCGGCGTAGTTTCCGTTTACCATATCTTTTAGGTATTTAGTTACTAACATAATTTACTCTAGTCTTGCATGATTGCCTACAATCAACATCAGCGGACTTTAAAGGATTATAGGCATATAAGTTTTAAAACGTTGTAGACACCACGTTTCCTAGAAAAAAAACAAAAAAAAACAAAAAAAACCCACACAAGGTTACATACTGTCTGAGGTTAAACGTTTTTCAAGGAAGTGAAAACTATTGATAAGACTATATTCAACGACAAATAAATATGGAAGGCCATGGCTGTCTGATATTGTTCTTTTTCAATTTATGTAACCATTTTGATAATATATAAGTTTACTTCGACTATATATGAATTGAAAACACCTTCTTATTTAACCGGAATCCATTATATTAATCCACAGTTACAATATATGAAACCATACCGTCAGTGTATGAAACCGAGTTAGCAATATATAAGTTGATTTTCTCAATATATGATTCCAATTCTTCAATATATGGTACCAAAGTAGCCATGTATGGAACCAGATGTCCTTATATGAAACCGAATTATCAATACATTCATTTTTCAATATGTGAAACCAATGTATCAATTTATGAAACAAAAGTAGAAATATATAAGTTGGTTATTACATTATATGATACCAATTCTTCCATATATGGTACCAAAGTAGCCATATATAGGACCAGATGTTCTGATATGAAACCGAATTATCAATATATTATGTCATTTTTACTTTAATAATTGGTGTCATATAATGTGATAATCAACTTATATATTGATACTTCGGCTCTATACATGGATAAAATGGTTTCATATATTGTTATAAATGGTTAAATAAATTAAAAAGAACAATATCAGACAGTCATGGCTTTCCATAAATAAATTTTACTGATGGTATTCCAATTTGCATAGGAATAAGTAGCATTTACAGTTAAGCTGCTACCTTACCACTTTCAAATTTTCAAGTCAACATCTGATAAAGAGATTTTGATACGACTAATTACTAATACAGACCAAATTCTGGCTGTTGTCTTTCCTAGAAGTACCATTTACTATTATATTAGTAACCTTAATTCTAGCGTATGACTTGAAAAGAAAAAAAACTTTTAACAATAGAAAATTATAACCAAAGTTGTATGTACCCTTTCGTACATTACCATATATTTTCCCACTTTTCCCATTTTGTTTTTCAATAAGTAAAATTTAAATGAGTCCAAATGTATATGTATGTTGATTATCAATTTATGTATACCTTGTTTATTTTAACTCTTAGAAAAATTCTGGAAACAAAGTGATCCCTCGGAAGCATTAATCACAACAAAATAACATAAGAATTGCAGACTCGGTTTGATTGAGTCTGTACATGAGGGATAATGAATAAGTGCAACATCCCTCACGCCCCCTAGCACCGGCTGAGCGGTACTCAATTCTTAACACTTTTGTAGTGTTGGCATCAATGATCCCGAAGGACCAGAAAATATAACAACACTGAAGTGAAGTACGGGGCAACTTTTTACGGCTGCCACTCGGCACTTGACACCTGCTGTTGTGATGTACAAAATTCTGGAAACAAAGTGATCCCTCGGAAGCATTAATCACAACAAAATAACATAAGAATTGCAGACTCGGTTTGATTGAGTCTGTACATGAGGGATAATGAATAAGTGCAACATCCCTCACGCCCCCTAGCACCGGCTGAGCGGTACTCAATTCTTAACACTTTTGTAGTGTTGGCATCAATGATCCCGAAGGACCAGAAAATATAACAACACTGAAGTGAAGTACGGGGCAACTTTTTACGGCTGCCACTCGGCACTTGACACCTGCTGTTGTGATGTACAAAATTCTGGAAACAAAGCGATCCCTCGGAAGCTTTAATCACAACCAAATTACAAGAGGATTGCAGACTCGGTTTGATTGAGTCTGTACATGAGAGATAATGAATTAGTGCAACATCCCTCACGCCCCCTAGCACCGGCTTGAGCGGTACTCAATTCTCAACACTTAATAGTGCTGAAATTAATGATCCCGAAGGACCAGAAAAATATAACAACACTGAAGTGAAGTAAGTTGACGAACTATTATAGTTTTCAAAACTGTTACCCTTTGACCATGTACATGAATCACATTTAAGAGGGATGTTTCCTAGGAAGAAGTACAGTTTATGTGATATAATATTTTGTATGGAAAAAATCTGCAAACAAAGTGATCCCTCAGAAGCATTAATAACACCAAAATTACATAAGAATTGCAGTCTCGGTTTGATTGAGTCTGTACATGAGGGATAATGAATAAGTGCAACATCCCTCACGCCCCCTAGGACCGGCTTGAGCGGTTCTCAATTCTCAACACTTTATAGTGCTGGCATCAATGATCCCGAAGGACCAGAAAAATATAACAACACTGAAGTGAAGTACGGGGCAACTTTTTACGGCTGACACCTGCTGTTGTGAAGTATAAAAATCTGGAAAAAAAGTGATCCCTCGGAAGCATTAATTAATCACAACAAAATTACATAAAATTTTTGGAAGTCAAAATAACTCCATCAAGAAACAAAAAAAAAATGAAACAAACATAAACAAAATATATATTCGTCCGATGCATAATGTTCCAAAAAAATATCCATTATTATGATAAGATATGTAGATATATTATATTTGGCATTTTTATAACAACGATTTGTTTCACTATAAACACTGAAACACTGAATCGCTACTGTCTATAAACAGGCAAACTAAATTGAACCTGCAACAATTTCTTATAAACTGAGTATGACAGACATGGGCATGTCAAATCAATGTTCTTTTTGAGAGCTCAAGATAAACATAATTTGCTATTGTGATTTCAGGAACATTTGCAGAATAGGGATAGGTCTTGTTTTATTGTTAACTATATGTTTCTCCTCGGACGTGCAGTTTTCTAAATTTGAGAGAGAGAGAGAGAGAGAGAGAGAGAGAGAGAGAGAGAGAGAGAGAGAGAGAGAAGAGAGAAGAGAGAGAGAGAGTCAGAGACGAATATATTAGATGAATTAACGCTTCAATTTTGCGATACATGCCATTTTCAAACATTCGTTTACATTCATAGAATGAATTTAAGATTAGAAAACAAGAAATTTAACATGATACCTCAAAACGCCAGTGAAGATATTATTGGAAACGGATATCTGACCAGTTTTGCCTTGTTTTAGTTACACGAACATATGTCGTAATGCAAATTTATTACTCGACCAACAAGAAAACATATCAATGAAGCAACTTTTTTAGAGAAATAATTTGTTTAAGATTTATTCCCATAAATAACTTACTTATATTTTTCTTACATTTAGTTCTGCATTTTATAAAGCTGAGTTTTAAATTTATTAACTTACCATTATAAATAAAAATACAGTATATTTTGTGTATGTCTAATTATCTATATATATATTCATTCAACTAAAAGAATAATATTGATATGTATACCCTTTTCATTTTAAGGCCTTGACAAATCGACACTACAAATGTAGTTTTCGTAATAAATGCATTTCCGATTTCGCGTCACTAAGAGCATTATTTTTCAATATTTTTGTATGCAAATGGAATATTTGTTTTGCATACGTAGCTATAAAGCGCATGATGAAAAACAAAATGGTCTTTGAAAAATTCTAATTTTATTTCGCCCGAAACCAAAATATTTGATGCTGGAATGAAAAACCAAAATATTTGATGCTGGAATGATGGACTCTGTGATTTTACTTTTCAGTTTGTCAATATTAAACTAAAACCAATTACTTTTGGTGGATAATGAATAATTCTATAAATAAATGCACATTGCGTCTGTATATTGACAAACAACAAATGAAGCAGTCATCAAAGAGACAGATATTGCCTCTCTATCTGCCTACATTCCTAGACAAATGAATTATAGTGTTATATTTAAATATATTTTCTCAATAGTTATATATAAACAGCCTGCCTCCGACAGATAACAGAAAATCTACCAAAGTACTGTCCCTCTTTAAATATATGAAAAAGTTGAATGACATCGAAATATTGCTTTAAAATGTTCATAGTTTAATAATTTGGCTCCGAACACAAGAGATGAGCTTTCCTATCATCTGTATATGCATGCCTCCCTCATATATACTATGGATTTCTTTTATCCGGCTTCTTTCTTGTATTGCCTGCAAGAAGAGTAAAATACCAGGGTCCGGGACGCCCGGCATAAAACATATACTGAAAACGAAAAACACAAAAAACAGCATTGGTTTTGATACTTGTATTACTTTGTGGCAATAAAAATACTTTATTGACAACCTATTCAAGACTATATTATGTTAATTATACTGAAATCAATACCCATCTTAAAAGTGTATATCGAACCATTATCTTTATTTGTAGAACATTTAGTATTTAAGATATATATTTGATGAAGATGAGCTTGTTAGTGGTAATCATATTGTAAAGTTCAAATAACAGATGCTTGAGAATGGAAATAAGACATGTCATTTATAGAAAAAATAATTATTATTGTACATTCAGTAATTTCAGCTACTAGAAAAGGGGAAACAAAATACTTTTATATTAATTTTCTCTGTGCTTCAATTTATTTACATACTTGTTTTCTCGTCATTTGTTTATGCAAGTCTGAACTTGAAAAACAAAATATACATTATGTTATATTAACAATGTTATCCATTGTTCTTTTATATAAAAAATGTCCATTCATTATTTTAACTTTCTTTTATACTCGCTATGCAATTACTTACATTACTTACAAGTCATGTTTCATTTATAACAATTAACAGAAAACAACTCACACAAAAACAAACAAAATAATTAGAAAAGCCTTACATTGTTTCGTGTAACCATCTCAGTTATCAGGCATTGAAGACTAAATTCATTTTATCAGGTCTTTTGTAATATCCCAAAAACTAATTTGAAAAAAAAACACACACACACACACAAAACAATTACGAAAGGAATAAATATTATTCAAATCTTCTTGAGAACTTAATGCAAAAATAACTTAAAGAAAACTCTAAATCAATTGAACCATTAGAAAGGCAGAATGTCAAACAGTATTTGAGCATTTTTGTGATTTACATTTATCATTTGCTCATGGTTTTTACACATTTTTTATTAAAAACAGCAAATTTTCGAGTTTGAAAATATGTAGAAGTTGTAATAATCTTTTAAACCGTTTTTGTTCATCGTTGCAATATCAAATTATATTTGTAAATAAAAATTATACTAATTTTACTGCACAGACTGATTCCTTATGGTTAAGGGAACTGACATAAATAAATGCTTATTTGTTGTGTTTTTACATTCCATTTATCTTCCGATTATTTATATGTACCATAGATATTTTGAATTTTTTTTTACAAATCGGGGATATTATTTAATTCTTAATTTTATTAAGAAATGGGTTATTAGACGAATTTTTGCTCGAAAAATTTCAACATACCATAATGTTATAAGCATGCATCTATTGAAATTTGTCGGGAAGTATACAAAAGTATCTGTAATTTTATAACTGATATTTCTATAAGTGCAATATAAAACTGTCTTTGATCCATAATATGATAAATCATTTGCATAGTGTGTATACAACAAGTGGTTTCTGATGTCCATATCATAGTGCAGATTATGATCGTGGTATTTATTTCTTCATGAATTTTCAATAAAAAGATAATTACACCCAAGAAATACTCTATTGAACTTAAATATAAATCCATAAAAATATCTGCATCTCCGCATTTTATATTCAGTTTTCTTTCCTTGTATGTCGTATCGGTTTTGAAACTACCATTTAATGCAGATGACATGAATGCGCTAGGTTTATATTTGTATACAACGTTGACCTTATGTTCTATTTTTTCATTTTTCCAAATAATGTTCACGTTCACAAACAATACATGATGCCCTTGCTCTGTTACAAAATAATTTAAATAAAAAAATATTGAAAAGTGATATTTGAATGTATTATTTTTATACTTACGACTTGAATTGGAACATAAAAGTTCCATGGTGGTTAAAATAACAATTTCCAAGTGAATTGTAAACATTCAAGTATGCGATCGTTTGCTCATAGAATATGTTGAATAAATCATCAAGAAGTTTATGATACACACATAGCGTTAAAATCTTATTCAAAGGTGCTAATGTTTAAAATAAAAAAAAATTATATTTTTATTATATTTTTAATAATGTGTGCAGGTATTTTTCCCACAAAACAGTTTTATAATATATGGTTCTTTTCTGTTAGAATTTCCTTTTTGTTAAACATTCACGTAAATAATGTCACAAAAATCAAACGACTGTCTCGAGTATTTTCTTTGTTCCTATATCGGCTATAAGGTATTTTTCGATGATTTGTCTGAAAATAATCTATCTCTGATACAAATCGCAAATAGTCTCAAAATTTAATGCTTAATGGTAAAATAGATTTACAGCAATTTTCAAAGACACAATGCCAGTTGTTATCAACTGAAAAATCTCTGCAAGTTTTTCAGTATCCTTGTAAATATTTTATTGCCAATTTGAAAAAAAACACAAAACAATTACATAAAGAATAATTGTAGTTCAAATCTTCTTGTGAATTCGAAGCAAAGACAATTGAAACCCACGCAGCTAGACATCATACGATTACAAGTCCGGCGCATAACAACACGGCCCCGCCGCCACTTGTAGTTATTTTTTTTATGTATTGAGCAAATTTGATAAATCATTAAATAAACAAAAAAGAACTTTTTGAAAACGCTTAAAATAAATATACCATGTATATGTTTTTTTCTTTTACTTAAATCATTAAAAACCTTTTTTAAATAATTTTCATTTTATCCCCTTAACATGAAGCCTTTTCAAAAGGGAGTGTTTTCCCTATTTTCTAAATTTCTGTTCTCTATGTAGATACAAATAAGGTAGTTCTTTTAATAGTAATTCTTTTTTATGGTGTATATACATCATATGTAGTTCACTAAATGTCGCATTGCCAAGTGTCCTCTATAACTACATTAACTAACCTTTGCGCCTACATGTACAATTTAAATACTTACATGTTTGGAAGCTCTACGTCTACTAAGAGGGTTTAAATAGGAATGCATCTAGAACGTTATTATTTATTGTTAAATAATGCGGAAAAAACACGTCAAGTAAATGAAGTTTATCGCTTATATTTACGTGTAAGCTATACATTGATACAACAATCATAAAATCCATTCAAATTAGCCGTGTTTACGGTTCGCTTTACATTGTCTACATGTATATTGTAATACCAAAATTGCTGGTAGAAGATCAGAGAATGCCATTGAAATACGGTCTTATATTAGATGTCGGAAATTTATTCAGTGCAAACATCTCGGTTCTAAAAACTCCCAGTGTCTTCAAAGTATACCAAAACAAGACTATGAAAATGCCTTTAAAGATTGGATCATGAGACTGAAACTTGAAACTATATATACCTTTGTGAGGTGAATATTTTGTGGGAACAAAATAAAAGATTAAGTGAAAACCTACACTCAGGAACAAAATTTATGTGCGTGGGTTCATACTATTTGAACACTTTTCTTAGCTTACGGAACGTCGGTAGTTTTTAACGGACGCCTATTCGTGTCCGGAGGGGCGCCTGATGTCTTTTTTCAAAGTACAGCTTGAAAGTTGCCATATACCTTTGCAGTTTTTGTACATCGGAAACCCCAACTAAATGAAAAGGAACGTTTAAATAATATACTTTTCGTTTTAACTTCTCTTCATTCATAAGATATGAGATGCTTTGAGCAGTAGTGGATAAAGTAACTAAATATGTGATACACAAGTGAAGACAATTTTAGTAAAAGAAGATAGATTTAACAATTTCAACCATTTTCATTTTCATATGTCAATTCGTTTAAAGCAAACAGATCGTCAGAATTTGTCTGTTTTCATCTGTTTGATTGTTGAATAAAATTTTATCCTTCATAATTGCAATTTGTTTGTCTCCGCGAAAACAGAAATTACATCAGAGTATCTGTCAAAAACAATGATTTTCATTTCTGAAGATGTGGAATTCCATTATGCTTTTTCATATTGATATTATTTTAGGGCAATATACCGAGAAAACTGATCATTGATATTTTGTTTTGAGTTTGTTTGTTGCTTCGTTAGATAGTGAAACATTTATCATATTCTATTGCAACTACGTTAAGAGTCTGTTCGTGGAAAATATCTACTTAAAACATATTTTTACACATACGTACGTAGCAAGTTTATTAAGAAACATTTATAATATTGAAAAACCTCTCAGTCAATTTGAATATAATATGAAATAGATTTTAAGGTAACATTGTATCAATTAAAACTTTGTAATTATTATTATATAATGGATTAAGTAATGGTCTTACTTTTTTGCAAAATATTCTGTCGTCTATATAGTTACGTTTTATTTGTAAAATGATTAAATTTTAAACAAGTAAATGCTAATTTTGGTTTAACTGATTGACGTTTCGAAAACTTTTCAAGACATTTTAATTCCATTTGGCCAAATTGAAATGCTGGGCAATGTAATATGTTTCTTAAAAATCACGTTATCAGCCAAGACATTTATTGGATTTTTTTATTTTGATTTAGAATAAATGAATTGAGAAGCTGTTAGGATAAAATTGTCACAAAACAAGATCTTGAAATGTTGGTATAATTCAGTGATCCTTTAAATAGGTCACAATATTCTTAGTAATGTTTACGTAAATCTATCGTTGACGCATTCGTCTTTTACTGTACATGTTCAATTCAGTATGTCTAAAACCAGTTTCATTACTCTATGATTTGTGGATTGAGTCTTGCAAAAAGTCTAATTTTAATAGTTATATTTATTTATATTATGAATAATTGTAAACAGGGACTACGATAACTTATTTATTAAAAGGTATTTACACGATATTAACAGTCTATAATGAAATAAAAATAATAAAAACAAACAAAAATGTTCCGCAGAATATTATTGTTTGGTAATATACATTAATTTAAATGTTGTTACGTACTTTCTACTTCTAATAACAAAAATAGTAATATATAAATATATTCCCTGTAAAGTTGAAGACTATTTTATATAATATTCTATATAATATAATATCCTTTCTACAACTAATGACAAAGTAAGCTAATATATCTCTTTATAATGTTATCTTAAAAATAGAATACTATTTCATATATATTTTAAGATTAATGCACCTTTTATAATTATTAATATTTATTACAATACTAATTTATTTTATTACAGATAAATACTCAAACATTTTTAATCGTTGATTTATAATAATTAATACGGTTATATATATTTTAACTTAATTTAAATTTATAATTATACACTAAAATGAAATTACATTTAGGTTTGCTTCCAAATTTACAGTCAACTTCTTGATCAAGTTAAGTTAATACTATTCTTTGGCGAAAATATACATAAAAGAGCTTTTGAATTAGCAATGTATCGATATCCAGAAGTTTAATTTTATTGACATTTGTTCATCGTATTTTTCTTTCATTCTTTCAAATCTGTAAAGTAATATTGTATTCCAAAACCATTAGGAAAACCATCAGAGGAAAATGTTTTGTATGTCTAATCTGTACATCTGTATGTCTAATATCTACTCATGTATTACAAAATCAAACATAAATGAAATGAAATGTCAGGAAATAGTAATCATTTTGTAGGTAGCACAAATAAGGTAGTGTGTGTTACTTTTTTATTCTTCGTTTTCATTAAACAAAAATAACTCTTTTTAATTGTTATTAAATGTATAACCTTACTTTATTTCTAAAGTGTCACACATTGTAGAATGTTTGGTGTTGCACATTAAGAACCATCAGTATCTCAGTAAACATCTAATTGGCTAGTTTCACGAACAAAACTTTGTAATAAACAATAAGCATTTTGGGGTATGATATTTTAAGGTTAGTTTAAATTATCTTAAACATCTTGAAGGTGAAAAGTCACTAAATAGAATAATTGTACAATTTAGTGTAACAAAAGTTAAGGCATTACCAACAACTTTGTGTGATTTTGGATGAAATTTAACGTTAAACGTTCATTTAATGTAAAAATATTAAATGTAATGTTATTGACAAACACACGATATGTGAATTTTTGATCTGAAATATGCCTATGGAAAGAAGATATTTAATCATGATGTAGGCATTATTAAAGCTACATGCCTCCAGATGAGAAAAAATATTTAATAAAATCAAACTTGAGAAACATGTACTATAATTTTAGGAAATGTAAACAGATTCAAGATTCAAGTAATATTTTGCATGTCCTGTGTGATGACTGATTTTTCAGTACTTACAACTAAATTCTAAAGGGCTATTTATGCATATTTTGAGGACTTTTTGGTAATCTACGTTGGTTGTAAGTGCCATTGAAAATGTGCAAATTGCTTTTTCTTTTGGTTACTTCACAATATTAAACATTCAGAAACATTTTCAAAATTTTAATGAAAATTAGAATGAATCTGGAGGCGTGCTGCTTTAAGACATTTTCGAAATTATCTGTAATGTGAAATGTCAAATAAGAATAATTTTGCGGTGCACCTTCGATGTAAAAATACGTACTCCTAACTATGTTTCCTAGCAACTGTACTGTATGCACAGCTGTTTCTTTGTTTAGGTGATTAAATTTCATCCTCATATAACTAGACACAAAGTTATCCAGACAGTTCAAACTACAGAAATCTTAACACCTAATAACAACTTCACCTGACACATTCAGTGCGTTGAAATTAATCACTTATAATAACAATCAGCTCTAAAATATATTGCTTTCGCCTATCTTTGTCATCTTTTTTACATCATAATCAAAGGCTTGGCTTTTAGAAGTAAATTTCATCACACACATAATAGATTGTTTTGTTAATATAATAACTATATAACGGCCATGACTGCATCATATTGTATAATTGTTGTTTATTTGCAGTTTTATAGCTTCTATGAAGAGCCTTTTCATTCACAGTTTTATAATTCAACAAATTCATTATAGTGGTGACTTTAAATTTCACATGAAAGTTGGCAATACATATAAATATTGATAGAAAATCTCCCGAGATTTCATATGAAATTTGATCGAAACTAACATCAACATTTGTAGTATATTTAACCGTTTCAAATTTATATTTTATCTAAAGTTCATCACGAATCGTTCTCAATCGATGCTCGTCAACCGATTATGGAGAATAAGGGAACACTATACGATACTGTTGACAATTAAAAATGTGTTCTGTCTACATTTCACATTTATTTTTTATTATTAGATTACAAAACGGAAACACAAACAAGGGGTCAAAAAGGCAAAACGGCATTCACACAACACAACGCAGCCTACGCCACAAGCAAGCCACAATGATCACCAGACGCCACACATCATTGAATTAAAATACTTACAAGCAGTAAATGACGTCAAAAGACAAGGTAATGTATGTTCTCAAATAATTGCAGCAAATACGAAAACCTTAAATCAATGTGTCAGATAAAAGACACAAATTAGTGTATTCATGACGTATGATTGTTTAATGCAAACTTGTTCAAGGACGAAAATAGTTATGATATGCAATTTGCCACACCCACACAACCGATTTACAAAAAGAAGAAATTTGAGTATTTACGCACTTGATGAATGTTGATTTTTCACAGCTAAAGTGCTCGTAAAATGTGGTCTTCGTAAAAATATAAATATACGCTCGTAGAGATGCACACCATATTTTTCGGATATTTTGCTCTGTCAATACTGTTTGAAAAAGCATGAGATACCAGGAAAGATGACAACATTAATTATATACGCGTTAGTTTTTTGTAAACGTAGATTATAACTGACGCTTAAATTGGATAACCCAGACATAGTAATACTTATTTGGTCACATGTTTAGTTTCAGCAGGATAATTTGTAAATGTTTTGTTACTATTTGTAAATATTTTGCATAAGTTCTAGCTGATAGCATTGTAAAACTAAATCAAAACTCAAAACCGTAGATTTATTTGCAATCTAAGCAGATAATTGTTGTTTATATGGGGTTTTTTTGTATCACATTATATCATTCATAGACATTTTCATAAAACATTTTATGTGTATCTCTCACATTTAACGGAAAATCTTTTCATATGTTATGGAAATATAATGAAAGTTTTGTTTTAAATTGAAAAAAAAAAACACTTAAATTTCAAATTAAATACATTGTTGGTATTCAATTTGTCGTAGTTAAGTAAGTATCAATAATTTCCAAGAGAAATATCAATATTGCATTATTCACAATGTATTTGAGAAAAACATAAAAGTAATTCGAACAATATTAACTTCCGGTGATTACATGCCATTTGCTTTTACGCGTATAAAATATGCTACTTCAAATGTTTAATAACTACACAAATGACAAACATTATTTCTTCCGGGTTTAAATGAGCTCGGGGTTTGAGAAATCTTGCGCCATTAAAAATCAACATGATCTCTTGTAATATATCGTATGTACGCCATTATATATAGAATCTGGTGTTTTACTGATTTGATAGACTATATGACTTACAGGTTACCGACAATGCCCTTGTGGGTTATATATAATCTGGTTTGCAATATGAAAATTGTTGTAGATATATTAAATCAATTTGATGTGCTGAACATTTTTCATCATTTAACTGAGTTTCAAAGTTGTTTCATTCAATTTCGTTATATAGTTAATTGAATTAAATATGTTATTTTCTTGCATCTCAGACAGGATTATCTACCGTTTACACCGGTGCTAGAAAACTCAGTCTTACACCCCCATGTAAGACAAGTCGCTTGCTTTAAATGACGTCATTGACGCGCGCCTTTTATGATGAATCGCGTTCTTAGGATGACGTCATGTTTCCGTTATGAATGAAGTTGTATGTTCAAACGCTACTATAAGAAAAAAGTGCGTAATGAGAATATCAGATTCAATTATTTCTGTTCCGAAAATAATTGACATGTAATATGCAAGAAAAAAAATCGAACAACGGCAATTGGTACAGACAGGAATATCTAGCTCTCGGGTAACTGGTTAGCGGAAACTCGGCAGAGCCTCGTTACCGCTGTAAACAGTTACTCTCGAGCTAGATATTCCGGTCTATACCGGCAGCCGGTGTAAGATTCTCATAACCTAATCCTTATATATGTTAAGATGCATTTAAACATTTTATGCATTGACAAACCAGTCATTATTTTGTGAAATTATTTTCCAATGTGTTATTTCATGTCATTCAATAAAACACGTAATCTCTGTCGGCTTAAGACATGCATGATGAAAATGCAGTATTAGTCATTTAAACCATTTGTTCATTGTATTTTTACCAGTTGTTTGGTGGTGGAACCTATTACGTTCATTTTGGTATACAATTTGTTTGAATAGTTGTACATCTCGTTTGGATTGTCATTGCAATAACGTGCATAAAATTTGCCTTTAATGCAAAAAATATCTGCCTCTCCTAATCGTTATACCCTTACCTTTTCGTCCAATGCAATTGCCGACATTTCCATGCTTAGAAGACTTTGTTTGTGATCAGAAATAATTTTTTTTAAATTTTATTATGTATTCCTTTGTACAAATATTTCTCTGTAAGAAATATTTTAGTAATTGCAACCAAATATTATGAAAGTAAAAAGAAACTTACTTATCAGAAAAAAGAAATCCTTCAAATCAGTCGGTAATAGAAGTTGGGTTATTTATTTTAACTTTAATGTACGAGTTTAACAGTGTATATAATAATACATAGTTTATCTTCCTTAATTAGCTTTATAACTGTAACATTGATATAATAAAATAATTTAATTTTGCTTTAGAAAACAAAACTGACCTCCTCAAATAAGATAAATATTTACTAAATAAATATCAAACTCAATTAAGACGTTATGAAAAATCTCACTTTTATGGGCAGATGACTCAAAAAATTAAAGAACCAACAATCTTTTCATCACTTTGTTTCAAGTATTATTCTCTGATAAGCAAACAAGCAAGGTTTAATAATCTTCCTCGTGTTAGTTTATTTTCTTCTTCTTTGCCTGTAAAAACAAGCATGAATTCTAAAATGCTTATTTATAAAGAACACCAATTCTTTCCTTTTGTCTTGGAAATATTGAACACTTTATTAAATCTCCGAAGTAATGTTCCTGCAGCTCACGGAAAATATGTATCGTTACACAGCTACATCCAATTTAATAATAGATGAATAACTGTGTTTTTGTTTCCGTAAAATTAATATGTAATAAGCGACTGTTTTGTGATATGTTGTTATGGAACCTAGTGACAAAAATGAATTATTACATTGAATAAGCGTAATTTTAGAAAGTCATATAATAATAAGTGACCTTTACATGTGAAGATTTACTTCAATAACAGAACATTTCAAACATTTAGACGTCTCAGAAATGTTCTTATGCAATTATTTTATCAGATCTTTAAAATCATACAGATGATTAAAATATAACAATATTTTGAGTTTCGATTGAACTTGCCAATTACGTTTGAACTTGCCAATTACATTATATAATATAAGGTTAATTTACTGTTTCTATCTATTTTATTGTTTTAGGTATTAATGTGTTGCTTTGTTAAACAATTAGAAGATAAATTTTTGATTAATTGATTTGTTCATTTAATATAATAATAAAAGTATAGCTTAACATTGTTAATGAAATCTATCGTATCCCTATATGTCTTTCAGAATCGTCTTCACAAACAATTGTATATAATTTTCTTTCAAACACTATTTTTAATAAAATGTTTAATTGATACATTTTGAAAGTAATACAATGTACAGCATACGATGTCGCTTAATGTATATACATTTATTTACTTAAATACTGACCATTGACGATTTAAGTTTATTCAATTTGATCATTTATTGCAACACAGCCAAATAACGTAATAAAATTCAAAGGTCACATTAAAAAAGTGCTGTATATGACATTTTACGATTTATATATAAATATCTGCACTTACAAAATATTAAAAATACTTAAAATTGAGGCAATTAATATGTATTTAACACTTTCGTTTTATTGAATTTCATGTGGTTTACATTGATATAAGTTAACCCTTTCCCTCATGAGCATATTGTGAAAAATGGCCGTTTTCATTGAAAAGCCTCCTGTTACAAGTTCAAACTGCTATGAAACTATGATAAATGCTTCAATACTAATCAAACTTGGTACAAATGTTGACAGGCCCATTGCCTTTGCAAAGACATGCTAAGTTTTACCATGCCAACGAGGGGACATCTCAAAATCGCCAAAATCACTATTTTGCGTTGATTTTTTCCATTGAAATTGATTTTAAAGTGCTGCAACATTTCAGTGGATTGAGATAGAGTCAAAGGCTTTTCAGCGTTGGTTACACAAAATAGGGTAATTTTTCAATGTTTGATGTTTCTAAAAGAGGGAGAGGGGGTCGAAAAGCCGTCAAAACACGTTTTTATGAAGTGAAGGGTTAAATTATTTTCTATTTCTGTCTGGATTTACATTATGATGTTAATAAAAAAGTAATAATTTGTCTGATACGGAAAGTGATTATCTTTAAATGGACTCAGAGAGATGCATTTCCCCTCTTGATAATTTCTCTGCCATAATCTATGTGACGACAATGGATGTCTAGGTCTTAATGCAATATCAATTATCATACTATAACTATATTTATTGATATAACATTTTTGTTTATAATAGCAAATTGTTAAAGGTATACTATGCTCATCTTCGGATAAAAGTTACGTTCTGAAATCTGCAACCGTATTTAGTTTAATTGTCTACTGACTATCGGTTTTAAATGACTGTGTATTCATAATATGTTTACATATAGTGTGTAAAGCTTATAATGCAACATGCATGTTTTGAGTGTACCCTCAAGTTGTTTTGTTGTACTTTAAAATACTGTATAGTATTGATAATATTTTCAAATATCTATGTGTGAATAATACATCTTAAAACTAGCTCAATAATGTCATGCAGTATAAATTTCTTATCATATTATTTTATGTTGCGAGAAACTAAAGTCATTCTCAATTATTTTGTGTTATGCATATATCCCAGTGCATAAAATATATCTGTTGATGGAAATGATTATTACTTATTTAATAATCAAAGGTCGTGCATTTATAAAATGAAAACAAATGCGAGCAGCTCTATGTTTAAGTGATTTATATGTAAAACAGTTATATTTTCGTATATTTTTCATGCAATTAATGCTTATACGGGAAATGAATAAATACATACTACTAAATGTGTTTGATATTTACTTCTCTACTTTTCTCATAATATAACATTTGGATGAAGAGATAAGCAGACGCACAGACGGAAAAAATGAATTCTTGATTTTGTTCTGTAAAGGGTAAATGTAGAAGAAATACAAAACTAATATACGTATAAATCAGTATGTCGGTCAAGATCGCAAATTGTTGGATTCGGGACGAATGTTTAATTCTTTTCAAAGAGGAAAGTATTAGCTAGAGTCGCTGATTCAAGCGATCAATTTGAATAAAGTGACAGCTTTTTGTTCAAAACAGAGAACTCTGATGAAGAATTGGATATAAGTTCCCACCGGTATTAAAATGAAATTCGGATAAATATTAGCGCTAGACACCGGTAGATAAGCATACGAAGTCATTTTCACTGCATTTTATCAAGGTTAAAAAGTATAAGCATAACTATCTTATATTTACCGGCATACTGGCGCTGCTGTTTTTAAAGTAATCATTTAACAGATAATACGTGCAGTAAAATTCCATATTCTATACCTTTTGTACTTAAAGTAACAGAGTTATGCCGAAATGTCAAAAATGTGATATAAAGAGGTTATTACACATTGTTGGGAACAATGGTTATTCTCTTTGACTCGTACACAGCTGCTATACACTTATATCAGACTCGACGGGTGAAATAGAATTCAGTATTGAACACAACAATCATTATGAATAATAACTCTCCTAATATCTTTTAGCGTTAGCTGTTCTACAATGACTTATTTTAATAACGTCTTTAAAGTTCTCTAAGCGAAACAGAATTTGGACTTGTCTGTTTTATAAGAAACAAGAAGCAAAAAGCTGATTAGTATTTCTTTAAAAAATATAAAAAGTAAAAGGTTTACCGCGCTTTATAAATTGTTATTTTTGTTATACTACAGGAAGAGGGTGTTGTTATAAAATAATTATATATTTTTACCTGATTTGATAGTGCGCAATAAACAAAAACGAGCATAGAGTATCATTCAAATTATAGGGATATCTGCATATGGCGATACTCCATGTTCTTAGTGATTTGATACTACTTAAGATACACTGTACCTCTTTATCTTTTAAGAAACATCACAGGGCAGAACCTCCAAAACGGGTATGGAGCGAGGTATGGATTGTTTAACCTCATATAATATAGATAATATAATCATATACATTAAAACGTTGTGTCAATATAATTAAAAATGAAATATTTTATGCTGAATATGTATTTTTCGTTGATCTAATTCTAAAATAAAATATTCAGTTACTGCAAATTTTATTATTTCAAATATCAAATATGTAAGGCTAAGAGGTTAAACGAATACTTTACAGTACCTTTTTGACAAAATTAAATATATCGAAGCATCCAATTAGTATGCGAAAAAATTCTCATTAGAGCATAGGAAGCCAAAACAGTGAAATGAGCATTAATCAGTTGCATCATTTTTGTTTGAAATTGTAAATTTCCTTTTTCGAGACCAAGATAACAATTCAATTTCACGATAAAACAATACAGACTGTGATTGCAAATTTAAGCTTATTTTTCATTGTTTTTTCGGCGATGTTTTGCATGGTAAAGTACTTTTGCATGGAGAGTCCTTAGTCTTAAGTCGGTCCTAAAATAAAAATTGAGAAAATTTTGCGTTTCAAAGAAAGTCTTAAAAAAGTTCCTAACTTATGGCTCCTTTATTTATGACCAAAAACAATCCTAAGTCTAGGAGTGTTTTAAAGGTATCTTAAGATTGTCCTAAGTCAAAACCTCTCCAAAATCAAACAGGGCAGCGTGCATGTTAGTGTTTCAAAAACGGAGGGCCCTGTGCCGGTGGACAGGTCACAGGCGCTGGACGTTTATACTGACGAGGAGTTGATTAGTCGATACTGTACAAATCTCCGATTCAGACAAAATTATTGAGAATTATTTAATTTTACCCCTGAAATATGGTGCTTTATTTAATTTTACCCATGAGATATGGTGCTATATCAGTCAAATATATTTCATATTTGTCAAAAAATAAATATGAAAAATAATTTTGAAAGTGGGCGGAGTCAAAACTCATATTTATTTTCGGGACTTCTTTCGCCATTTTGTTTCAAAAAATCTGATAAATAAAACCAACTTTTTGTTGAATTTTGTTTTGAAAACTATTTAGGATGATGCTAAGAAATAAATCCGAACACCAATATCTTTAATTCAGTCATTAACGCTGTGCAGACGTTTAAAGAGTTGTTAACTGACGTCACAATGTAGCGACAAACATCGCGTGTACTATAAATAATAAAATTACTGAGCGCTGTACAATTGCAGTTGCGTAGCAAGCAAGGGAAATCGTAACCATTTTTCTTTGATAATGAAATTAAATATAAGGTTATTTTTTCGTTTTTCGTGAAATATGGTTTATATTTTTACTCAACATGATAAAATCTTTATGTCTGTTACGTCAAGAGGGCAATACATTACTAACTTGCTATAATCATTCCGGGATTATGCGCTTGCCATTGCATTTTGTAACTTTTTTCAGGAGAGCGAATTGGTCATAAGTCTTAATAATAAAACTAATCTTGCTTAATAAATGCCGTGACAACATGGGCTTTTATGTTGCTACTATTTTTGCTAGTTTCTATTGACATTTAGCAAAGAGTTTCAGTCGGAATTCATTCATTTTATTCCATACATTCAACATGTTGACAGTAATGTGTTGATCTCACGAATAGGCGATGTATTTTCATAAAAAGAGTTTGTTCATTAGATAAATTTTAGTAAAGTAATACATTTAAAATAGGTACATGTATACAGTAATCGTTATTGTTTTTTTATATGTTATCAATGACAGTTCAAGTATCCGCCACACCTTTTCAACGTCCGTGCATAATTTTGTCTTTTAATCTAATAAATTACATTAATTGTCAACTATTACTGATTGACTATAACATTGTTTTGAGCATCCACCTGGGACGCAATATCTAATTCCAAATTGTATTTGCAAATTACATGAAACAATTATAGATAAATTTGCTAATTTTCTATGCCATATGTTGGCATCTGCTTGATATAAACAAAAAATAACTTATCTTTCCACATTGAAATAAGCTTTGCTCATTTTGAATAAATTTATCACTGATTGAACAATATAAGCATTATTTTAGATTTGTGTAGTGATATTGTTGAAATTCTAATGAACTTGGACGATTATAATATAATTTTTGTACATTTTCTTTAAATTTCTGACTCACATGCTTTTGCTTAGTTCAATATGGAGACGAAGGATTGGTAATTCAAGGGTTACTGGGCTAATCTCTATGAGACTATTTGTCACTTGTTTCTCGCCGCTGTTTTAGGATAAGTAATCATTTACTTGCGGAGAAAATGGTATTTACTGGTTCATATATCCCGGAAAGCTATTGGGGCGGATTGACATTAATACATTTGATCGAAAAAGTGTTAAAATGTGCGTACAGAAACAGAAAAACAAAACTACATACAAATTATCGATACTCTTGGTTTGACGAACTATATAAGTTAATATATTATCACTCAATCATTTTAATTTCTTTTGTTATAATAAGGAATATCCTTAGTAATAAAAGTTTATACAGTAAAAATCCTCAATTAAGACCACCATTAGGACTTGACCAAAGTGGTCTTAATTGTGGGGTGGTCTTAACTGTGGATATTCTTATCATTGCTTACATACTTTATGACCATGGTCTATTTTAGTCATTGTGTATGAGCAACAAAACAATATGTATATTAACCTACAAATACATGTACAATATATGTTATAATATTTAATCAGATGAGAGCAAACCATTTTTATGAAGAAATTTAATATTAAATTATCTTTGGTCTGATTTCAATATTAATTATTATATAATGTACATCATCTATCATATAAGAAATTAATTCTTTTCAAAATAAGAAAGCAACATTGAACCACAGTAACTCTAAAATTTACTTTTACACCTTATGTCATAGAATAACCTTATAATAACAGTTTTTGACACCTTGTAAAATCAAGAGTCATGTCTAGCATTCAAGCAGGTAATAAAAAAGTCTGTAATCTTGGTAGGTGTTGACTTTAAAATCAGTGGTCTCAATAGTGAGTTCAAATAAAGAATAAATCAAAGAATTGGGCCTGAATCTGGTGGTCTTAAGTGGATAACCGGGGTGGTCTTAATTCTAGAGCATGTTAGTATTGACATACAAAACAGATAGTTTCCGTTCTTTTAAAAATGGTCTGAATAGCGGGGTGGTCTTAAATCTGTGTTGTTCTTAAGGAGGGATTCTACTGTAATTAATGAAGGATACAACTGTACTTTTGAACAAAATTTCATTTTGTCATTATGTGTAATTGATACACTGGAATACATATTTTTCGCATTACGCCAACGTAGCATTTTGTATATGAATACGGTAGCATGTCCTATAGTTCTCTCCTGATATCCAATGCTTTCGTTTATGATTTCAAATCATTTATTACAATGTAAAATATATTTGTTATTTCTTAGATTATTAAAGACAAGATATTGTATTTTAATATCATAGCAATACGAGAGAGAATATTATGACTTATAGCGGTAAGGTCAATAAATGTCGTTGATGATTTCTAGAACAATATTACTTTATGTCTGTTCAAATGAACCTTTATTTTGTGCTTTTATATTTCTAGAACAACAGTTTAATTTTTAAAACGAGATCTTTGGTTGTCATTAAATTTCAATTACGGGTAAACGTTACATACATTGTTGATTAGTAACGAAACATTTTAATAATATTTGTGGATTGCAATATATTTGATATGAACATCATGTGAGACACAATTACTATTTAATGTATAATGTTATGTAAACTACTTTACATATTCTGATAAATAATCATCATTCTGGAATGAATCTAACCCCCTCAAATGCGATAAATACAAAACATAGTTTTACACCAAATAGCATGTTATTACTTTGCGTCGAAATTATCGCACATTACTTGGTTTGGTTTAATGAATGCATAATCGATGCATTATTTTATAACAATGAAACACAAGTACTGTATATAAAATCAGCTTCAGTAGTTTGAATACAAATTTAGAATGAATATTCTTTTATTTTGTTACTTTAATTTGTAAGTTTCCAAAATATATATGAAAATATAAATTTCTTTCTCTTGAAAAATAATTGAATTTATTGTTTAGAACATACTGGAAATAACCTGTAAATGCAACATTTTGTTCTTTAAAAAAGCATCTCACCGCTGGAAGGTCGATATGTAGAATGCATATGTGCATTCATGCCTAGTTATTAATTTTTCGTTACCTGGTCAAAAATGTTAGATCTTTCAGGAAATAAATGTAAAGAAATGCACTTTATGTAATAAATTAAGAATTATACATAAATGTAAAAATTTTGTTATTTTTCGTCATATTTCCGTCCTAGTCAATCAATGTATAATTAAACAAAAACAAATTATCAAATATAGATTATAGACATATCTTTAAATATATTATATTCAACACGTGGGTGTTGACAAATTAAATATTATCAATCGTCTTTTCAGAGACGGGATTCTCAGTTAATCTAAGAATACGTAACTTAGAATTTAATATTTTTTGAAGAAGAGGTGTTAAATAATGAGTTTTTCCTGTCAGGCGTGAATTAAGATTTGAAGATGATTACGTGTCTTGAAGGTCAACAAGATCTTAACTCAAAGTTTTCAAGTCATCATTTATAAGAATGCTTGTCGAAGCAATGAAAAGGTTTAAGGATTCTGGCTAAATTACTTCTTGTAAAATTGATTAAAGATATAAAATAAAAAAAAAGAATTATGATTTTATGATTAGAATTGGATCGGAATTACCGAATCAGACGTATACTTTTATACTTTTTTAATGCATTAATAAAGACTTAAGAAATTCCTTCAGGCCTTAGCCTTAAAGCGGAAAAAGGTACAAATATTAACTCTATATGTTAGATTTGTATGTTTGTATTTTCACTCTTGCTGTATTTAATGTATTCTGTATATTGGTGTTTTGACAAAGAACTGTTATGTTCAAGTCATCTTGAATAATAAAATCAGTTCTGTTCTGTTAAAAGTAAGCTTGCCATTTGATAAAAATCACGATTTTTTACATGTTTGATTTATCAAGGGCCAATACGTGATATTACAGTTTGGCGACAGGCTGGTGTCAAGACTGAATAATAATTATTGTTGCATTTAAACTGCACTTACTGGTTAATAAGCATAACAAGTGTTTCATTTGAAAGGGAAAAAACTTGGTAATTCATTAAACAATCAGAATGTGGGCTTCTAAGCAGTTTTTTCAAATATAGTTTAAAAAACATTTTGAACATATCTGATATATCCAAAGGGAAAAAAGATATTAATACAAGTTACTCGATTTGTTGCTTTTTCCCCTCTATGTATTACAATGAATTAAGTAAAAATAATCCCGGGGGGATTAAATCATAATAAAATTGGATCAGGGGGCCCAAATAAGGAAAATTTCGATCAAACGCAAAACTCCCAATTTTACAATGTTTAATGATTAGATACTATCTCTTTAAAATTAGTGTAAATACTTAAATGAAATGTCAATCCAAATATGAATTAGACAGACTAACATAATGATAACTATTTTCTATACTTTATTATCTGAAGTCTTAATTATCCATACGCCTACACTAGATTTAAGCTCAAATGCTATTTATTAATCAGTTAATGAACAATCAATATATGAATTGTCATATTTTATCAAAAAATAATTGCATATTTATTTCATATTACTATAGGGACATCAAAACAAATATGACCATTGTATGCTGCCCTAAAATACTTATATGAAATAAATGTCTATATCTACTATATAAATATTTGTAGGCAGTTTTCTCTGTCATGGGAAGACATTGTAGTCAGCCGTCAGAATAGCCATTGATAATTTTCAGTGTGCTATATAATTATGTTTGTAAATCTGCATGAAATTTCACATTTTCGGAAAATCTAAACTTCAACGATTTTTCTTACTACATTGTTTTTTATATTCAGTGAAGTAAAGCAAAAAGACAGACTAATAAGTAGACATCAAAACTATTTGTAAATTGGCAATTAATATCAAAATTGAGCTATTTTTTCGGTCTATTTTTCACAAATCTGTCGGCTCCGAAATAGGTGTACATAATATATTATCAAAATTATATTAGAGTAATAAAGATCTTCAAAGTAATCAATTACTGAATAAATATTTGAATGACAAGCATGATAAAAATAACTTATTCCTTCAATAAAGTTTGAATATAACTATTTTGAGAAACCTAATATATTCCTCAAGTAATTTATTTTACAAAATATAACCCTTAGCGCTAAAGGTCACTTTATTTTAGCTAAAATGTTTGACAATGAAGCTGATTTCTATTAACAATGTTATATTCTTCATATTTATGTATATCGATAACTAAATGTATTGGAAGATATGTGTTGTAGCACGACATAAATATATTTTGGATCTGCTTACGCGTAGATGTTGTCACTCATTCAACGTATATTCTACACATTTTATTACCATTTACTATGATTATGATTGCAGTTTTATGTAATTTCAATCCTTCGATATTTTCATTTGAGCGCATTGCTTGCACGGATGTCTATTCGTATTACTTCATGGACTTCAGTTATTGTTAACATAACTGGAAAATTGAAATGACCATAACCAAGAACATTTTTAAATATTGATATAAAACATTTGATAAATTAACTTTTTTATTTTTAAGGCTAAATCTGAATTCAGAATGCTTTTTCAACCTATCTAGTAAAATAGTATAAAAAAATCATTTGAGTATCACAATGCTTCGAACAAATATAGCAATAATCTATTTTATGAGAAAAAAACATAATAGGTATATGTTTATTCGTTTATTTAAGTCTCTTTCTCGCATTTACAAATACAGTACATAAAATTCATATACATATAAAATACATGTAAGACTTATCAACTGAGACTTATAAGAGACATATGTAACCATTATCCAATACAATTTAGCTATTTACGTAAAAAGTATATAAGAACAGGAAATTTCTTATTAATCTTTTTCTTTGTCATTTAGGTAAGTCTCTTTCTCACATTTACAAATACAGTTTATTATATATGTAAGACATATATAAAAAGATACAATGCAAAGCCAATAATTGTATTTTTCTTACAATACATTTGACCATATGTTTCTTGTTTGTGATGTACAATAAAAGTTAATTTCAATGTATGTGGATGGATAACTATTGTATTTTATTACGTGCGATATCATTAAGATCTAGACACTTACCACAATCCGTTAATTATCTATCCCTTAAAAAAAGTTCAAGCTATCATATTATTCTTTTCTTTCATTGCTCAATGGAAAGTTTTTATCTTTATCAAAGAATGTTTCTGCATAGGAAATTACAATGAAAATCACGTCTTAGGAATATATTTACATTTTGTTATTTCCTTGAATGGAAGCATATGATATGTAAGTTTTATTACAACTGTCAAATACAAAAAGCAGAAATTTCATGTTCATCCTTAAACCCACATTACGTTTTTGTGTTGATTTTTGTTTTTCTCTAGGGAAATTTATTAAATTCGGTAAGCATACACAGGTTATATTACAAAAGTAGGCGACAAACTAATTACATTTTTTATTTCTTGTCTGTACAAGAACTCTAATAATAATAATAAAAAAAAATTCACAGCAAGCTATAATTTAGTTGGCGTTAGTACACGATTGCAGTAATTTAAAAGATGTTTGAATAAAAACAGTTAAATAACCAAATAATAAGCCTGTTATGTATATAATAAAAGAAAATGTAATTCAACTGAACAAAATAAGTTATATTGATTTCATACAAAAAGTCAGGCAAAAATATCAAAGGAACGGGAAGCATTTTCTTAATTAAAGATATACATACATTGGAGTAAAGTTATATCATCATAAATTCTATATTTGTTTAGCAAGTGAAGATATTTATTTGTCTCGAGTAATGCTTAATGTCATTAAAAATATCATTATTCCATTTCAGTAAGAAACGTCTACTTTATTTTGTACACATAAAATTTATATCACATCAAATTCTTGTCCCTTGTTTTATCTATAGTGCATTTATTTGGAATTTATCTATATCATTCTTGTTATTGGAATTCATCTGCTTAATATGCCCTTGTGCCTGATGGGGTTTTTGATGACTTATCCATTTTTTTTTAAGATGCAAGTTTTATATTTTCGGTTATTGACCTTGTTATGAATGATGTGCGAAAAGAAAGAGGAAAACATCACGGTCATTCTTTACTATGACACCAATGCTGAGTATCTTTCTTCTCATTATTTTGCCGTTATTTGGGCAATTACAATTCAGCAAACGTTTATCTAAAACGTAAATTATAAATATATTGTAAAACAAGGTAGTGATTTGACGTTTATAGAATATTGTCTTTTTTACGTTAACAGTGATATCATGCGATTGATTTATTTTTATGAATTGAAAACAGCACAAAAGACAATTTTCTGAATTACAAGTATTTCTTTAAGATAAGTGGCATGATTAGTTTCTATGATTTGCCCATTTATTTTACTAAAAAAATAAATTTCGACAAAAGAACATGATCCATTTTATGATAATATCAAATATTTGTAATGTCGCTGTTAGATCTACTTACTAAAAAAGGTGCAAAAACGTCTTTCCATAAATTCCTCACAGTCTTGAAAAGTACGACTGCCTAAACTTTTTACATAGATATTGATAATATCTTTAGAAATAATGGTGATGCCATCTCAGTCTGACTTATAAAATGGAATGAACAGGAAGTATCAGCTGAGATACATTAATGTTCTAAAAAAGCTTGTGAATATTTGCCTACTTAAAACTTTATGTTATTTTCTCTTGTGTCACAATTATGCTGATCTTGAAATGGCCGCTTGTATGATCAATAACATTTCTAGAATACAGAGCAAATCGTTCTGTTACTTTGCAAAAAAAAAAAGAGAAAAAAAGATAAACACAATTCATTGAACTAGAAAGTTTTTTGATTCCTTATGTTTTATATAACGGATATACCATATTTTATTTATCAAAAGTTTGAAATTAATTTGTGAATTTGTAAGTTATACCGATCACTTTAACATTGAAATGAATACTATTCTCAAGAGTATATTTCCTTTCAATCAAGTAACGCTGTACTCTTAACTGAAAATGTTTGTCACTAGAGGTATTATTAAAGTACATTTCTTTTTAGATAAACTCTTACAGGTTTTTATTCGTGTTTCTAGCGATAGTATTGTACTGTTAAAGATTTTATCATATATACGAATATATTTCCACTGAGAAAATGCATAAAGTAAGTGAAATCATTCTTTAAATGAAAGATCTTTTATCATTGAAATGGTGGTTCTGAAAATATAATTATATAACCATAAATCCTATATTATTTTATTTTTTTTTATAAATATATATACAAATGTTTTACATAGAAACGTATGCGATTCTTTTGAACAGCATTATTTTAACAGGTAGATAATTTAAATCTTACAAATTTTCCCCACTTTGTAGTATGAAAGCATTTTATGGTGACGTCTTATTTCCCATTGACTTGATTTTTCAATTATCGGAGACACATTTAGCTCAAATACCTCTGTCACTTGTAGAGAAATCGTTCAATATCTTTTTTAATTCGGTATTTATCTAAAAATAAAAAACAAAATAAAGTTTTCAACTTGTATGAGAATAAATCTTGATTACAGTCGTGGTCGCTGAACCAATAAAATGTGCACCAGTTTTATTAGTTTTTTTTTCAGAAATGTCAATTTCTTTATTGACAGAGAAAATTAATTTAAATTGAATTTTACACCTTGCCACTGCAATGGAGTTTAAAAAATCCGTCAATTTATGCTTTTTCAGGAATTTGTAAAAAATCGGTGATACAGATTGTTGGGGGTCATATAAAAGGAGAAACTAAGAACAACAAAAACAACAAATTTTACATTCATTTCAACAAAACACAAATTTTGCAATTCAGAGAATTCACATGCACTTCAGGAAATGCATTTTCTTAATTTAACATTTATTCGGTCTAATACGTAACGGACAGAGGCATTATCACAGTGCTTTTCACTTTCAGGGGATTGACGCTAGGGCCCTTGGTAGGTGACGGGTAGAAAACAACCCATGTTTCAATGTCATATTTAGCATTATTTCAACAAATAAATGTCTCTTTCCTTTGATATGAATGTGTCAATTATCGCATAATTTCATGGTTCGTTTGACCCCAATCGTTCATGATATTTCTTATGCGACTGTCATGGGCACTGTACAAATTTTAAACCTTTCTTAGCTGCCTATACACAAGGCTAAAGAGCCTTTCAACACAGATTGTAGATGATGGTATCAGCTGACTATTGACTGCAAACTCAGGCTTCTGTATGCGAGTTGCCAAAGTTTATGTACCTCTCTTTCAAAGAAGACGAACAGGAACTAAGACATGTTATGAATTTTATGTTTAAAATATTTACTCAATTTTATATGCTTTTTAAAATTCAATAACACAACCAAGAGATTGAAAGCTGGTATGATATTAAATTACAGATAAGTGACTACATTATGTGGTAAATATATAATGAATGTTATGATAAGTACATTGATAAATTGTTTGAATTGTTTGACGAAAGCTCCGTAAAAATCAGAGATCCTTGAGTTCTGAAACATGCCACCCAATGAACGTGTGACTTTTGAATAGACCTATCAATGCATGCGAAATACAGTTACTAGAAAAAAATTATGAGCGTTTAACAAATGTCTGATGACTTTCATGTGTCAGGGATATGCGACGTATTAATTGTATGTGTTATATAACTATGCTATTTTATAATTCAGGTAGTTCCATATTAAATATCTATTGATCGATATTTGGATAGTTCTCTCAGATAACTAGATGAGGTACAACAAAGTAAAAAAAAATGTTAAATTGTTTTGTGCAGGGAAATTAACAGTAACTCTATTTAAAAATTAGAACTCTTGATGATGCCTTAATACTGATTGACAATTGTTTTATTTAATGGCTAGACAATATTGACTTAATCTAAGCCGTTATAAATGGATATATAAGACGAGCATGAAACTTTCTGTTATGATAACATCTAACAACAATTCTACACAACGTTTTAAACGTCGAAATCCAAAGAACATGAAAGAAATATTACTTACTTAAAATGAGTTGAAAAGAAAATCCCGTAAGAACTCTCAAAACGGCAAATGTGAATATTCTGAAGGCTCGGTTTGATTGAATTTGTTCCAAGGCGCTTATTGCAAGCAACCGTAAAAACACCGACTGAAGCGGCATTCAACATTTTTAAATGTAAAGGATTGCTATGAAACAGGTATTTTCTAAAATGAGAAAAAATAATAAATTGTTACTGATATATTTCGCTTAGCCCAATGATCAAACCAGCGACCCCTGAAAAAACAAACCTAATGATCTCCCTATTGAACTCAGCAGGTGGACCACACAACTTTCAAAAATAGTACATGGATAATTTGCCACTAATATTAAGGTAATTAAATATGGCGGACAGTGGTTGCGTTTTTTTCAAATCTGTTGAAGTAAAATTGGAAAATTTAGGCTAAATGGTACTCAAAGTGTTTAAAAACGGTTTGTAAGGAATATATTGGAATTTTATAGTGACCTGAAAGGCTTATGAATTAAATATTGTGTGAAAATGGAGTTAAATTCAGTTTTTTCAGTACCCGTACATAACAATTTTAAAATACTGAGTGAGCGGGAAAGTGTGAATGAGATTGAAAACAGTAAAAAAGATATGAGAACCGACAGAAGCGTATTTATGAAATCTTCTATTGATGAAAAACTGTTGTTAATGTTCGATGAAATGAGATTTATCCGAGAGGAACAAGTAGACATAAACTCGATTTATTTGATAAATTAGTTATGCCAATTTTAAATTATAGTAGTGAAATATTAGGTTTTACTAATGATATATCAATTATAGAAAGAGTTAATTTGCAATTCTGTAAAAGTATTCTTGGTGTGAAAAAAAACAACCCAAAATGATTTCGTTTATGGAGAACTGGGTAGAACCTCTTTACAAGTTTTTCATCATATGAACATTGTTAAATACTGGGTAAAGATATTAAGAACACACGAAAATAAGTATATTTATTTGATCTATAACATGTTAAAATTAGATTTTGAACGAGATGAGCGTAAGGTAAACTGGTGTTCAATGGTTAAAAATTTATTATGTTCTCTTGGTTTTTATGATGCTTGGTTAGAGCAAAATGTTGGTGATGTTGAATTATTTTTATCTTCAGTTAAACAAAGATAAACAGATTAATTTATTCAAAACTGGCATAGTAGGCTAAATGATTCAAGCAGAGCATTATTTTACAGAAACATAGCATCTTTCCAAAGTCAGCCATATCTTGAATGTTTTTCAATGAATAAATTTTGCCAAGCATTATCTAGATTGCGTGTTTCATCACACAGGTTACAAATTGAGTCAGGTAGATGGGCACGTCCAGTAAGAATTGAAATAAACGAAAGGAAATGTAACTTATGTGGTTTATTGGAGGATGAATTTCATTTTGTAATTGAATGCTATCTTTACAATGATTTAAGGAAAAAGTATATACCAATATACTATTGGAATAGACCGAATATGTTTAAGTTTTTAGAATTGATTAAATCTGATAACAAAACTGTAATTAGAAATTAAGGAATATATGTATACAACGCTTTTGCTATTAGAAATAACGTTCTGTACGGGCAATGATACATGTAAAATAATGTATATATCTCAGCATTTTCTTCTTCTCTTCTTTTGGTTGCCACAGC
This sequence comes from Ruditapes philippinarum, assembly GCF_026571515.1. Lineage (NCBI taxonomy): Eukaryota > Metazoa > Mollusca > Bivalvia > Venerida > Veneridae > Ruditapes > Ruditapes philippinarum. Next base: position 113,889 of record NW_026858564.1, read on the forward strand.
ACAGTTGAAATATTACTCCTTTCAAGATATAAAATTCAATACTAAAAGTGTTAAAGAGAAAAGAATAAAATTAATGATATTTGAATCAATCTACAATTATTGTGATGATGATGTTTCACGAATAGCCAATGCGTTGACCTTTTCTCTTTTGTTTTCGATTTCGATAAAGGTTGACTAAAAATTGGAGTACTGTTCCCATGATTGCATATATATTATAATGTATTGTATTGAATAATTGTTTCTCCTCTTTTGGAGAAGTTTTTTAAGGTTGAGTTTCAACCTTCTCCTATATTTCAAATATTTGAAAAAGAGATGTATTATTATCATTATCATGCATTACCCTGTCATGTCATATATAGTATGTTTGTAATATGTTGTCCTCATGGGCTCATTAGCCTATTGGAAATGAAATAAATAAATAAACTTATATTAAATATTAAAAATTTTATTATTTATTTCATGCGATACATTTTATTGTAGGGCAAAAATCTAATGTGATGAATTTCCAGGGCGTTGAATGATATCAAAAGGATCATCAGCAAACAAAGACATGTCATTGACTATTTGATAACTTACGAGCAGACACCAGATATTATAATAATAATTCGTTACTTTATACATTTAAACAAATGCTTAAAACCTCCTGTCATTGAGACAAAGTTTTTATAATTTGCATGCAACTTCCAATTTATTGCCGATAGGTTTGAATAATTGAAATGCACATATATTGCACTCTAACGCAGCTACAGAAAGTTATGACGCATTGGTATAATACAACATGGCATTTTTTACCTGCAACGTATTTAACATTATATGTTTAAAAAATAGAAACGTTGATTTACTTTAAAATGTTTAATGGTACTGTTAATGTATAAAATGAATGTTTATCTGTTCAAAATCTGTTGTAAAAGGGCCGGTTTTGTGATTAATGAAAATGCTGAAGTAATTTTTTCTTGTAATTTCTGTAATCTATGCGACGCATAAACATTAAATTTACAGTTAAAAATTGTTGGTTTCTATGGGGCGATTCACAATATTCGAATAATAATAATAATAATAATAATAATAATAAAGGATTCTTTTTACTGAAAACAATTCTTATTGTTATGTTTGTGATAAACATTTAAAATATATATGTGTATCGTCAGTACATATGCTCTCTTGTTAACAAATATGTTGTGGTGAAATGCTTATTGTATCTGGAGTAATATAACGATATGAATTTAGGAACAAAAAGGTTGATTATTAAACTGTTTGAGAAAAACAAGTATATAACATTTAGTATCTTATGACTTAGAACTACAAGTACTGTTTTGAAACACACTAAAAACTGCAGCTAAAAATACCGTGTGTTTATTACGAAATCCTGTTCAATTTTCTATGATCATTGTTTACCTGAGACACACGTATTGCAGAACAAATCAAGAAGGCGATAAATTGAAACAATACATCACATTGTCAATTCTGTAACAGATTTCTTGTAATGAAACTTCTTCTAGTTTGGCATTTCAAAAATATATTTGTGGAGTAAAAAATTACAATGCAAAACCGTTCAAGATACTGAATAAGTAGCCATTGAAGTAACTAAGAGAAAATAAGTTACTTGGAATGATACTTATATGTACAAAGATATGCCGTACAATGCAAACATGATCTACTAATTAATTAACCTTATCAATTATGTTACGGTTATTTTGATTTAATGTCAAATACAAGTATTTCAGTATATAGTATATTAATTATTGAAGATAGTTCTCTAGTTTGTGTCAGTCGCAATAAGATATTCTGTAGGAGAGAAAAAGTCAAACCATCCATCCATAATTATGTTACTTACGGCGAATTTATATTAGACTTGGCTCTGTGAAATGTAAGCGGCCGCCATTTTTAAAAGTTGTGTATTCATTGGAGGAAAATTATTGTGTTTGATTCAGAGGGATATCATTTAGATTTGTTAGTCATGCATCTTTTAAGAAGAAAAATTACTTATTTTAGGATTGTTACAGACAATTAATAAGTGTTGACAGATGTGTAAACATTCAAAAAATGGGTAGGAAATTGGAACACATGTACTTTTTGAAAGGCTGTCTTACAAACTTACGAACGCTGGGTTATTTACTTATTCTTCGAGCTGATGTCTGTCATTGCTTTTAAAGTTATTATGCAGTCATTCCTCGTAGAATACATAAATATGCCCAAATGTCATCAAGAGCAATTCTGCATGTGGAAGGAATTGTATTTTTCAGACTGTAAACATGAAACAAAGATTTAAAGACGATATTTGGTGATTGGTAATTTGAATGAATTGAAGTAATTTTTCTTCATTTTATTACTTTTGAAATTTCAGTTATTTCTCAATTTCAGCTTTGTTTTTCTCTAAACAGCCCTGACAATGTCAGAATTGTCAACAATAATAAAATTGAAGTACCGCATGGGGAAAAATCTTAAAAAAGTAGTCTCATCTTTGAAAAGTGTGAAATTATCAAATATAATTTTCACGGATAAATCAGTAATCCACTGAAAAGCATAAAATAAAACGGGGTAATTAGCGCTGAGTCATGCATATTAAAAAGTGCAAAAACGGTGCGTGCTTTTGTGATTTTATTCGTTAAACTAATTTTCAATACAGCATAAATGCTATATAATAAAGAAGAAAATTCGTATATGCAATGTATGTTAATTGAAAGATGAATGTAAACAAATTCACAGCAACCAATCATTTAGATAAGAAATTAATTGCTTTAAATTTTTAGATTATCAAAATTAACATGCACCATGTATAGATAGCATTAATTATAACATTGTTGCCTATAAACATTTTATCAGATGAATGCCAAACTGTAAGTTGTGTCAATCAGGCAAATAGTTAAAAAGGAAAACAATCATTTCATAGAATGTGGCAGCATAGTCGAGCTAATTAAATGTTGTTTTGTAATTAACAGACATATTTCAGACATATGAGTATCTATGCTTATATTTATTTGGAAAAACATGTTACGAAGTTACAATGTGGCGAAACACATTAACTTGAAGTACTAAGCTTAGTTTATTTTGAAAATTTTGAAATAGAATCAACCTTCTACACAGTTTTAATGTTTTCTGTCTTAAAAAGTCAGGACATAGCATAATAATTATGTTATGTTATTTTAAAGTTATTGTGTAACGAAAATGTATGCTTAGCAAGCTGGATGAACTATATACCATTATCTCAATCAAACTGTATCTGCGATTTAATCTGACTATTTGTTTTCGTTTATTAAAAGAAATCTCAGTTTCCTTTACTTATCACACGATGTGTCAAGTAATGTGTGGCACCTGTAAAATACGTATTTCTTCGTTTTTCAAGACGTTGTTATTATAAAGTATATATTTGCTGATTCATGTTCATTTATTTTAATATTTTTACCTTTACGATTTAAGCATTTGTAATGCTTATCATGAATATTTTGTTTTCATTGCCCTTATTTTTTCTGTTTTTATCTTAATGATAAATAGCTCTGAAAAGTGTTGTCGTCCCATCAAGGACATGGTACATGGTTGACTTCAATCGGACCATGTTAATAGTCTTTATAATTTCAAATGTTAATACAGAATGTATCTAAACGAATGAAGAAGAAGTTAGATTACATATGTAATTAAAAGAAAGTTCATCAAAGCAACATTAACTATTTAAAACCAGTATACAAGTTACTCAGACGATATACTCATATGATATACAAATGTATGCTTTGTAAAGTAAACATGATAAATGCCTTTGTAATTAACATATTGACAAATTTTAAGTTAAAACAATAAAATATTATTATCTTTATGACTTTTAAATGCATTCTTCATCACTTAATGAAATCATTATTTCTAACGTCTTAATTTCATGCATTTTATTATTTATAGAAATTTACTATATGGGCATTGACCTTATCAGACAAACAAATGAGATAAACATTCAATTATGACAGCCAAATAGAGAAAGCTCGATTATTTTAAAGTATTTGCATAAATTGTAGACAAATGATTTTCGTTTAGTCAACCAAAGCATAAATCATGTATAAATTACTTCCTACGCTGTGAACGTAGGAAAACATTATATGTTAAAAAGTAATACTCAAGACAGATGTAATCATGTGAATGTGTCGTTATTAAACAAATTTGTATCAATCATACTTGATTTATTTATGTCTCTGTATGACTGTAGTAGTTAATGCAGACGACATACCGCACGGACAGCGAGTGGCCACCGCATTCCCCCGACCTCAACCAACTTGACTTTTTTCTGTGGGGATACTTGAAGGAACGAGTGTACTCACCTCCTCCAAGACAACTAATGAGCTCAAAAACGCTATCAAACAGGAAATGAAGAAAGTTACCTTAGAGATGTGCAAGAATGTAATCAGTAATTTTAGACAACGTGTTAACGTTATTATTTCTCAGAATGGACGACATATTGAGCATCTGTTGTAAAACGTGATTTGTTGATCTTGTATTGGTAAATTATTTTCTTATGAGTACGGCTCATGTGTTATATACCAAAATGAAAGTAATTTCATATACAATGATTTGTCGTTATTAAATATTAAATATTCCAATACATGTGAAGCTATTACTGTTTGAAATATGGACAAATATTATGAAACTCCCTGTGCATACAATGTACATTCAATTTAGTTTCAATAAAACGCATGGAAATGTTACTCGGAATATTTTCTCTCAGTCAGACAATTTGGCAATACAACTAGTATAATTTAGCATATGAATGTATTTAATTACGTGCTTCATTAAATGCAATATATAAATCCAAGGTTGATGATATACTATTTTTAGTCGGGTCAAAATCCTAAGAATGTGTGCACTAATTCTGCTCGTCAGGAACTAAGTTTGACGACCATTTTTTAAGTTTACATTTTAACTATTGCCCCTTTTTCATCTAGTGAGGCGATGGAATATGTCATCGGAAGCCTAACTATATAATGATTTTTTTTGATAAAGTTTTTTTTTAACAGAACTTAATAAGTTGGTAATTGTATTCATGAATTCCCCTTTCCACATCAGGCTTCGCCTTTGTGCCCTCTCCTCCTTTTGTTCGGTGCCCTTTTGGGGTGCCCTTTCAGCGGTCATGTGTTGCCAATATTGTCATAGGCTGTGTGTTGTTTTTAATTGTTAAGAAAGAAAAAAATCAGTGGCTCATGTTAACATTTGTATGCATTTTAGAAACTGTTTCTTACCTTACATAAGTGATTTTAAAAACATTTTAAAATATATATTGACTGTCTAAAGAACGGTTGTGAATAATTTTGTTTGAGATTCAAAATTTATGTAACTACATGTATGTGCATATTGTTAAAATAAAAACAAACAATAATAATATTTAATATGTTAATGGACGGTATTTAAAAATAAAACAAGTAAATATTTTATTTTTATAAAAGCAGCACGACCAAACAAAACGTACTTTTCAAAAGGATATAATCAATGTTTTTCAAATCTCAGTAAGGTTTAATTTTTCACAAATTGAATTTACTGTCTCGTCATGAAATATCTTAATTCATATGTATACGTCTGCCTATATTTCCGACTTTACTGAATAGATAAGATTATTTTGTCAAAATGTTAAATTGATAGATGAATAACTGAAATTATCATGTTTAACACATGTTAAAAAAAAATCTAAAAAAAAACACATTTGTTGTTTAGCTATCTCGTGGTAGCTACATTTTAGCTACATTTGTATAGCTATCTCGTAGCCACGACTTAGTAACTCGTAGCCACGACATAGTATCTCGTGGCCACGACATAGCTTTCTCGTGGCCTAGACTTAATAACTCGTGGCCACGACATAGCTATCTCCTTTGTGCCACCGTATGTTTCCGTCTAATAAAGGAAGTTAATAAAGAAAGTAGCATGAGAAGTTTCAAGTTGTACAAATCCTGGCTATAAAGAAATAAATAAAACGCCTGACGTATCATTGTGCATTTAATGACAAATGCGAAATTAAATTAGTTTTTTACATAACAAAAAGTTGTCATGACGAAAAATCAATCCTTACTATCAGCATTAAGCAATTGCAAATAAATGACCGAATTTGCGTAAATGAACTTTATTTTGTAAAACATTTTTGTAGGCGGACTGCTCTCATTAAGTATTGATATCATAGTGTAAGCTAAAGCAACTTTATATCAAATAACGGTCGTTGAAAAATGTTCAAACCTTGACTACATCAGTTAAAATTTGCTGGTAGCATACATTCTGGCGGATTTGCAGTTTTCCTAATTTTTAGATAGAGAGAAAAAAACGCGAATACTACGTATTTTTATTTAGATATACGATTAACATTTCAATTTTGATATGCATGCCATTGTTTTAATAAATACATAACTTTCAATTTTAGACAGTCATAAATCAAACATAATTCCTCATAAGTTAGTAATTATATGATGAGAAACGGATATATTTTTGCATTGATTTGGTTATACGTACATGTATCGACCTCGTCATTTGCGAATTTTAATCTAATACTCGACCAACAAGTAAACATATCAATGAAATGTCAATATATTTGCAAAATTTGTAGATAAATAATTTGTTTATGATTTAATCCCATAAATAATTTGCTAAAAGTATAAATATGTTTTTTTCAAATATTTATCTACTTACCATGGTTATGGTCGACATTACATAATATAGTTTATGTATTAAATGCATTTCGGATTTTTCTTTACGAACCGCATACATTTATCGTTTGTAGGCAAATAAACTATTTATTGTATGCGTTTACTTACTTATAATGCTACTGAAGGAATATCAACAATCGAATTGCTCAAAGCCTAAATAATTCATGCTGGAATGGCGAACTCTGTGCTTTCAGTTTTTAGTTTGTTTATATTAAACTAAAAGCAATATCTTTTGACGGATAATGAATAAAATGTATAAAAATACTTTGCGCCTGTGACTTGACAAACAACATATAAAACAGTCACCAAAGAGACAGATATTGCGTCTCTATCTTCCTACACAAATGAATTTTAGTGTAATATTTCCATATATTTACTCAAAATGTATCTAAACAACTCGCCTCTGGCAGATAACAGAAAAGCTAACGAAGTACTCTCTTTAAATGTTTCCAACAATTTAAAGACATCGAAATATCGCTTCATATTTTAACAATATGGCTCCGAAAACACAATATGAGCTTTCCCACCATTCGACATGCATGATTTCTCACATATCTGATATGAACAAGGTAAGCCATTGCTCTATAATAAATGTCCATTTAACTTAATTATTTTTTTAACTTTTAACTTTCTTTATAATAGCTATGCAATAAGTTACAAGTCATGTTTCATTTGTAACAATTAACAGAAAACAACTCAAACAAAAAAAACACACACACACAATAATTAGGAAAGCCTTGCAATGTTTCGTGAAACAATCTCAGTTGTAAGGCATTGAAGACTACAGTCAGTCTATCAGGTCTTTTGTAAACATCCAAAAACCAATTTGAAAGAAGACACAATACAATTACGAAATTAATAAAAAATTGTTCAAACCTTCTTGAGAACTTAATGCAAAGATAACCGTAGGAAAATTTTAAATCAATTGAAACATAAAATGGTAGAATGTCAAATAGTATTGTTTGAGCATTTTTGTGATTTAAATTTATCATTTCCGCACGGGTTTTACACATTTATGATGAATGTACACATAAACTTTCCGAGTTTAAAAACATTTGTAGAGGTTGCAATAATCTTTCAAACCTTTTTTTTTTCATCGTTCCAATATCAAATTGTATTTGTTAAATAAAATTATAATAATTATACTGAACAGACTGATTCATTATAATATAATAATATTTTCAAGCGTTGTTTGTACCATTCTAGGAAGTTACGAAAAAAGGACAATGCCCTCACGTTCATGCCTCTTAAAAAGCGATGATCATCAATTAAGTAATGAAGCATTGTTTTTCATATTTTGTGTTCATAGCAACAGAAAAGAAATATCAATGAAAAAAATGTATTATTGTGGTTATGTTCTGTTAAAAGATAGAACATCTGACAAGTATCCTAATGGCTTGGCATATCTAGTTCCTTTGTGTTAAACATTCATCTAAATGATGTCACAAGAAATCAAACGAATGACTCGATTATTGTCTTTGTTCCCATATCTGGTGTCAAAGGCTATACGGCATTTTTCGATGATTTGCCTGAAAATATTCTATCTTTAATTCAAATTGCAGATAGTCTCAAAATAAAATTAGAAATGGTAAAATAGATTAAAAGCAATTTTCAAAGACACAATCCGAGTTGTTATCAACAGAAAAATCTCTGTTTTTTTAGTTCCGTTGTAAATATTCTAATGCCAATTTGAAAAACCACAAAACAATTACATAAAGAATAATTGTAGTTCAAATCTTCTTGGGAATTCGAAGCAAAGACAGTTGAAAGGAAACTCTAAATCAATTGAAACGAATCTTCAAAATAGCACTTTGTCAATCTGTCTGTTTTAAATTAATGTTTGTGATTCACGACTGTCATTTTCTCACGGTTTTCACTAATTACTGTCAAGAGGAAGAAAATATACTTTCGCTTCAAAAAGATCATTAAGAAAACATTATTAAAAATTTAAATTGCTATTACGACCCAAAAGAAACTCTCCTTTAACTAAAAAGTGACATGTTTTGCTGACTTTGGAAAATTGATTGACATTAGCAAGTCAACATGAACAGTACGCCTTAGGGTGACATATTTTACTTTCGTAACAATGTAATGCGATAAGTCATTGTTTTCGATCTGTATTTATTTACATTATTTATAATACTATTTTAAAAGGATCGACTCGTAGGATACTTGACTATACAGTAACCTGTTTTCTTTCTAGTGAAAATGACAAAGGTTTACCACAACGCAAACAAATATGCCTGGATGACTTTTCGATGACGCAGTGCTAGCTATTTTACCTTAAATGGTAAACAATAGTATAATGCACTTAAACAGGAGACATATACGGCTGTTTCTATGTCATAGCTACAAGCAGCAATATTCAGTATACAATACAACACAGTATAACGCATGATAACAATTCCTTGAAATAGTAATACACTTGAATGACGTAGACCTGTTCATATAGATTTTCTGTATATAGCTTAATAGATCTAAGATGCTCATTATAATTTTTTATTCCAAAATTAATATTTAATTAAGATAAAGGTTGCTTTCATTTATGAATGTTCTAATGAGTACATAGTCCAAAAGCCAATTCATTTTAAAAAATCTACTTGACTGTATCAAATGACATACTTACAGATACAAACAAATGATAACAATACATATACGATAACATCACGTAGAAAAACATAGTTTCGAGCAAATTACAATAATAATTTTAGAGTCTTATCAAAATATTGTATCTTTTATAACAGATGAAAGCAAATATATTTAAAAGATCTACTCTCCATCGATAGTTTCCTTTTGACGCCATTATATTATTACTTTTCACATTTATTCATTTCATTTGACCAAATGTTTACCATACATGTTAATAGTTTTATTATCTGACAGGAAATTTCTTTTATTTAAATGACTGTAACAATAGCTTCTCTTGTTCAGAATTTGACCAAATGTGGATCTTTTTTAACTGAACTTTCCTTTTTCGATTTTGTTGCAATCAACAAACACCGCATGATACAGTGAAATTGTCCATGTTAGATATAAATCTACCAAAGACATGAAACTGGTTTCCGTAAAACTTATGAATGACGATATAAAATTAGGTGCTCTAGCATAACATATAATTAATTTTATAGTTTAATTTTATAAAACAACAATAAATATGTATGATACTCCATCTTCTGATCTTCATGGAAATCAAGTGTTATAAAATACTTACTAGATGAAAATATTCTCAAACTCATGTGCGATTTAAATTAGTCAGTTCTTTAAGTAAAACAATAATGTTATATGTAACATTCATTGACACTCTCTACATTTTCTATTGACGTTTGAAATTCTGGCATCTGTTGTGTTTAATACTATTCTTACATTATAACATTATCCTCTTCAAATACAATCAATCAGATGTCGTTTTATGTTGTTAATGCCTTTCAAATAAACTTAAAAAAACACAAAACAATTATAAAGAGAATAAATGATTTTAAATCTTTTAAGAGCCTAATGCAAACGGAAATATTTTTAGAACTAAATGCAAGCATATTGAACGGACATTCCTAATAAATTGAAATGTTGAGAAGGCAATTTCCACAATTGTATTGTTTAATTAATTGTAATGTCTCATTGCCATCCTCTTACGGTTTAAGTTAAAACAGAAGTTAATAAACTGAGCAAAAATGGTACTTTTTGATCAACAGGAAAATCACAAATTCTTAATGAAATACATCAACCATCCATGGCATTGATATATATGTTCCATTAGTATTACCTTTAAAAGGGTTGAAACGCTTTCAGTTTGATAAAATCCTCCGTCGAAAAAGCAATAACATGTTACCTGTTGTACTCTTCAAAATGTGCATTCAATTCACTAAAGTAATCTGTTTCATGAAAAAGATAATATTTATTATACAATTATTGACTAGCGAGCCATTGAATATGATGTGATACTCACCGGCGGATGACATATAAACAAGTGGCTCAATAGTCAATAATATTTTATTATACGAATAGGCCAAGAAATAAAAAAAAAATCACAATATGATACAACACCCAGTGAATATGATTTTATAAAAAGTTCTGGTGACTACTGTTTGCACCAATATGATTGCAGCTATATTTAAATCATATAATAAATTGTTTTATCACTGCATACCAAGACAATCACATTATTGATTTTTGATGATTTATCATGACCAAGTATGCTCAAGATAATGCAAAACAAATTTTGTTGTTTTAGTTTCATAAATTAGCCCTTTCACTGCCATAGGGGCGGCTTATGCCGTCCCTGTTATTTTCGGCGTATTTGCCATATGGACGGCTTTAGCCGTTTCTATAATAATAATAATGATAATAATAATAAATTAATTAATAATAATAAAAATAATAAAAAATATAAAGAAAATTATACCATCGACAATAATTATCATTATACTTACAGATTTGGAAACATATATAATTATTATAATACTAATAAAAAATAATTACAATTATATTAATAAATAATACAGTAATTTCTCAGAAAACCCTCTGGCAAATAGGTGATCAATAAAACAATAACCCTCTGGCAGCGAAAGGGTTAGAATAGAACTCCAATTGGAACCCCTCGGCTATTATTAATAGTAACCTTGGACTTGATACAGGCCAAAGTTCTATAACGTGGTTTTATTTTAAACAAAAAGAGAAAGTGTAATCTTTGATATTATACATGTATAAAGAATATACATATTTGACATCCAAAGGAAAAAACGCCTCTTTTGGTAAAATTATTATATTAAATTAGTATGTCAATCTGAGTGAATTTTCAAATGCACACCGATATACATTTATAACCAGATTCGAAATTACGTCGACAGGTAGTGTTGTAGTTTTAGCAAGGAACCTGGTTAAGGTTTGATTTAATGATCGAGTTTGTATGAGAATTGAGACCTCCTTTGTTGTCATTATTTATTACTATAAGTCTGTTGGGGCTAGACTGTGTATCAGTCTGGGAGATTTTAGTTTGGTAACTCTGTCAACGGGTACCTGCATAAATTATGAAGAGGAGGCCTGCAATTGTTGTGTTTAGGGAACTCAATCAATGGGTATCATCATAAATATTCCAGGAATCAGTCTGTTTGTTTCTGGTAAAGTTACTTGATCAACACTTGTCGTCATAAATATAGAAGGCTTAAATTTGTCAATTAACACTATGGTAATCTCCAAATATGGAGAGACAATGTATTTTATATAAATACTGGGACAAGATTTTCTTGGGGCATTCTAGATTGAAGATTGAAGAACGAGATTCAAAATGCAAGAGTGAGATTGTAACAGCTAGAGTCGGGATAGGGATTTTTGAGAGTTAATTCTCAGTGACTTATCAACCATGTGTGAGGAAGAAAATCTCTGTAACTTTAATTACTAATTGTAGAGTAGAAATTTAGAACATTTTCAACAAATAAACAGTGAAATGAAATTAAGAACAGTTATTGTGTATTTTTTGTGGCACTTTGGAAGTAGTAGAAATTATAAATTACGGGAGAAGAGAATTTATAACAGTAGACATTTTGTATTTCGGTTTCGACAACCTTTATTATAATAATTATATAAGTAATGTACTTTATTTAAATTGACTTCTACTCGGTATATTTGTGATAAACTTAACATTAAATTACTATTTGTTTACATGTTAAGCTTATTTAGCGTAGGTCAGACCGAAATATCATATCCGTTCTGTGTTTAATTGAGTTCGAGGTTATTAACCGAAGTTAAGAACATGAAATTGAAAAAAAAAGAAAAGCAAATCAAACACACACACTAAACAAAAGAACTGATTATGGCAATCACTTTATGTACATAACAAGAATTATACACCGTTTCTTTAATTTTAAAATCCTGTCTCACTAAAGATAAAATTAAAGTGTCTCCAAAACACCTCGCATACTGTGGAACGCTACAAGGAAGCCGATTGAAATTCAATTATGATATAATTACAGCTATCAATCAATGTCGGCGATATCCACGTGTAAAATTAAGCAATGCTAGACAAATAAATAACCAGTTTGTCAAACAATAGTTGCTTGCCATTTTATTAAACTTATTATATTCTCATACGTTATTTATTGAGCCATTCCTGGTTTTAAACATAGCGCTTTATCTGAAAACGAAAAGGTATAGTTATATATTTCAGTTTACAGCCTTCTGTCAAGATAGTTAAAGAGAGTGCAGAAAAGTTGATTTAATATAACACTTTTTATATCATATATCAATATTTCAAATACATATATGTATATTCAAATATAGTTTAAGTCGAATTATTGATTTTTGTTTTGTATAATCAAGTAAATATAATTTTATACTTAGGGTGAAAGAAAAGATTTTCATCGCTGACAAGACAGTGTGACCTCATCTGTTTCTAAAATCTGTTCCTTGGTAATTAATTCTGTTTCAAAGAATATTGAATAGACTTTAAATCTTTTTAAATTTATGTTTTTTATATTTTTTTAAATCGCTGCGTCCGCTTAAAGCTGCTTAATGCTAATTCTGTGTTTGTTGATTGGCGTTTTCAAAATACTCTAGACATTGATTATATTGCCCAAACTGAAAGGCATATCTTCCTAACAAGCTTTAAAGTTTTTTCCAATCAAGCAGCATTGTAATGATATTGCACTTATTTCTGTTTTGATCTCAGGTATGTGACTTTAACTGCAAGACGTGGTAGCCGATCCATACCAGTTGTCATTATACCATGTAATTATGTAAAACCGGGTCTTTTAATATTTAGAAAACAAAATGTTATCGCGATAATCATAGAATGAAATGGATGCTATTTGAATATCACAATGTTAAAAAATAGTTTTGATTCATTAAGAAGCGACCCTTTGACCCATTGCTGAATTTAGACAGATTTGAAAAGCAAAAACAAACGACAATAACAACAAAAAATGGAGGAAAACCTCGGAATCCTTTTAGAATGCTAAAATTGAAAATGTTGCAAGCTCACAAGGGATAATGAAAGGTCTAACACCCCAAATATACCCGCTGACTCGACAAAGATATGTTTGCTAGCTACTACTTATCGAAAAGAGTTCATTGTTTTTCTAAATAATGCATAACTTGCTCTTATATTTCAATCATTTAACAAGATAAGTGCAAATTGACCGACGACTAAAAACAAAGTGTATGATAACGAGAAAATTTGAATTTCGGTCTTTAAAAAAAGTTCATACACATTCATTTTTTTTCTCTTTTAGAATCAAAGTTCTTTTTAATTTTTTTTGCAAATTTTTATGTTTTTGCATGTTAAAAGCCTTGATAATTTGAAAGACAATAAAATATCATTTTTTTCAAGTTTCTCAGTGTCATTTCATTGACAATCAAAATCCATAATTGAACGCCTCCTGTTTTCAAGCAATCTAATAAGCCTCCTGTTTTACCAAATTTACTTTTTTTAATGCATTGACGTTTAATCTCAAAATGAATTTTAGAACGTTCCTTTCTATGAATTTGGATTGTTATGTTGAGCAAGTTGAGATAATCATTTATATTCTTAAATACAGATAATTAAGTAACTTAATTGGTACAAATAACATTCTTACGAGGGCTGTTCAATAAATACGCGGAAAAGTGCTGCCATATTTTTAATATTCATGGGAAATTGACGTTCTCTTTACACTTTGTACATAAACATATAATAAACATGTACACAAAATTTCAATAAAATCGGATAAAAATTAATAGTACAATTTCAAGTATTTCTAAGGTAATCGCAGTGAAACCGGCCTAACGTCGTAACGACGTCACGCTCAACGCATGTATGAATGTCACCCAAAAGACGCACCTAGTCCTTCTCGAAATACTCTCCGTGAAAGGAAACACACCTTTTACAACGGTTGATCCATGACATGAAACTATTAAAGTAGGAGCCATTATTTATCTCTGAAATTGCACCTTGCACCGCGTAGGACAACTCGTCCATATCATCAAAGTGTTCTCCCCGCAGGACGTTCTTCAGTGTCGGGAACGAGAAAGAAATCGCATGGTGCGAGGTCAGGGATGTAGGCCGGGTGCTCGAGGACTTCGAAGCCGAGTTTCCTGATTGTATACTGTGTTTCGGCCGCACGATGAGACGGTGAGTTGTCGTGATGAAATATCGTGTCGGCGATTTTCGTGGCCCGCTTCTTTCTCATCGCCCTCATAAAATCGCGTCTCAGAATCTGAAAGCATAAAGAAATACAATTATAAGTAAATTGTCGTTATAATTTATTTTCATAATTTTACTTACATAAATATAAATAATAATTAGGTAATGTATTGACATAATAATGAATATCTTATTATAGATTAAATGAATTTATTCACCTTAGAATAATACTTCGCCGTCACAGTCTGACCCAGGGGTACCGCGTGGCTCAGTATCACACCGTCGATGTCAAAGAAGACGATGAACATCTGTTTCCTTGCAGATGGGCCGACTTTCAACTTCTTAGGTGAAGGCGATCCTGGAGTTTTCCACATAGACGACTGTGATTTCGATTCAGGTTCGTATAGGCTGATCCATGTCTCATCAACAGTCACTATCCGTCGCAAGAAACGTTCATCTTCCCTATGAAAGCGTCTGAGAAATAGCGACACTTTTCCGCGTATTTATTGAATAGCCCTCGTATTAGCGTTCCTTAAAATTTCTTTTAAAATAGATTGTGTTCAAGTATTAATATTTAGTTTATCTGGTGCAACCTATGACAATTATTTTATTTTGTTCTTACCAATGAGATACTGAGATTTAACTGGGAAATAAAATCCGTATCACTATGACAATAGTGTGATATCAACTGGGTTATAAACCATTCTCGATCGCATTTTGTCGGTGTGCCTTTTAATATATTTGATTGCCGTTTCGTTCTGTATAGGACTTTCTTCGATTCAAAAATCTTTACTTTACTAAAAGTGTAAAAAATTGCATCGCAAGGATCACTATAAACGTACAAAACGGACACACAGCCTTTGCAAGTCTAGCGTGTTCTTCTAATAGTGCATCGGTCGTGCGTTTTATATTGAAAGCAATTTTCTCTCTTTTCAGTGAGATATACATGTACATGCAATCTGATTAAAATTAGCTCTAAATAACGCTCCGCTTTTAGATTTAGAAGTGACCAATGATGAAGTTATTTCTGGTGATCCTTTACAAAAGTTTAAAGACACACTTTCGAATTAAGTCATGAAACCAACTAGTACTAAGCATAAAATGTAAAGCTTCCTGCTCAATGAAACAATGGCTCACCACCTTACCGGGTTTTAACCCGCGCGGCTTAACATGATAAGATCACTAGTCCGGCGCATAAAAACACGGCCGCGTTGCCACTTGTAGTTTTTTGTTGATGTGTGATAAAGAATTATATAAAAGTGTTTCCTTAAACATGAAGCCCATCGAGAGAGTTTATTCTATTTTTAAATTTCTGTTTTCCGGGTTAATACAAATTTTTTTAAGTTTTTCTTTTAATTGTAATTCTTTTTTGCAGTGTGCATTTATCGTATGCAGTTAACTCGGAGTCACTTTGTCAATTATCCTCATTAACTACATTAACTAACCTTTGTGCCAACTGGTACAATTTAAGAAGGCTAAGACACTCGGAAATTAAATCATGGTAAGCCAAATACGTAATTATTCAAAAAAGTAATGATCGAATTAAACATTCAGTTGCGATGCCTCTATCTATTTCAAGCTAATCTGTTAAGCATTTATCCTGTGATTGACGTTTTGTGAAATTGTTTCGGCATTTTAATTCTATTGGCCAACATGAAATACATGACTTCTTAAAAGTAAATCCATATCGTTTGAATTCTATACGTAGCTAGAAAAAGGAATTAAGTTTAAGTTTGTACGTCTTTGAGTAATTTAATTAAATATTAATTTAATACATATGTACAAGTTGATCCTGGTTATATCTAAATATCGGTTGTAAGCTAGCCGGTGGCCTAAATAATTTGTGTGTAGAAGTTACAAAGTAGATCGATTTGTGACAAATTCGGCTTTATTACTGAACATGATAAGTTTACATGTACCAAACATTTCTGTAATGTTTTTGTTGTTGTTGTCTAGTTAAATGGCGCACAACAAAGTTTAGATCACATGGCGCCGAAACGATAAGTTGAAAGTATAATAAACATCATATAAAATTACTTTCTGATCATATTTAAAACGTTAAGCAGATATTTCAAAATCTTAAGCCATGGGCTGTTTTTGCTTGACAATGGTGTTTGGAACAAAACAGCACTTTTTTGCGAAGCAGTTTTAACAATTATTATTTGTATGTGTTCTTTAGTTAACATGAGAAAAAGGAAGAGAGTGGTCCAATGTGGCCTATGGCTTTACATGCTATATGGTTGTTAGCTTTCAAAATACTTACAATTCAGATGTCTAGGTTTGAAATACGCCCAGCACTTCGGATTCTGATATGTTAGGAAGCTTCCCGTCTACTAGGATGGTTAAAATAAGAATGCAGCTAAAACGTTATATTGTTAAATATTGCGAAACACGCGAGGAAATGAATGTTATCGGTAATATATACATGTTAGTTTTACATTGACACCACAATCATCAAATGCCGTTCAATTAAGCTGTGTTTATAGTTCGGAAAACATTGTCTACTTGTAAATTGTCATACAAAAATGGTTGGTAGAAGATCAGAGAATGCCATTGAAATACGATTTTATATTAGGAATCGAAAACGTCTAAAATTTATCAGCGTACAAATCTCGGTTCTGAAAATTTCCAGTGTTTCCATATTTTACTTTAATATGACTATGAAAATACCTTTAAAGATTGGATCCGGTGACTGAAACTCTGTATACCTGTTGGAGTTGAATATTTTGTGGGAACAAAATAACAAAATCAGTGAAACCTATTCAGAATCAAATTTTAAGTACTTGGATGCATTTGAACACTCGTAGCACACGGAAAGTCGGTTGTTGTTATCGGACGCCTATTTGTGCAAGGAGGGTCACCTGAGGTCTTTCTTGAAAGTCGCCATAGAACATTTGCAGTTTTCGTTCGACGTAAACACCAAATAAATAAAAACGTTTAAATGTGAAAAAAATGTGATTGTATAAAAGCAGTCTAATTATGACATTACATAAATATAAAAAATATATGTAGCATGTATTTACACAAGGATAGTTCTATCAAAGCTTTTCAGAAAAATGTTTATCGTTCTGCTGTTATTATAACCTAAATAAGATTTGACAATAACGATGGCAACTTGTTTTTCTATAATTGAATCAACGTAAAAACCTTACCCGAAGAAAAATATTTCCAATTTTCAAATAATAATGACAATCGAAAGGAAATTATTATTAATTGTGATTTTCAAAATATTTCTTGCACGTATCACTAACAACAGTAATGGTAGTCATTTAAAGTAAATTAATGTTTTTAAAAGGAATCGACTGTGACGAATAATGAACTAAAGAAATTATTTTATGACCACAAAATGACGTCTACATGATATACGTATCTTTCGTTGTTGTTTTTTTTTTTTTTTCGTTTTCAACATTCTTTCACTTCTATTCACTCAGAAGATAGATAAACTTATTGAACAGTGTGTTCTGTCCACTCATAAGATAGATAGATAATCGTATTGAAAAGTATTAGAAAAAGTAACTAAACATGGGATATAAAAGTGAAATAAATTTTAGTAAAAGTAGATAAATTTATGATTTTCAACCATTTTTATTAATTTTCACATGTCAATTCGTCCAACGCAAACAGATCGTCAGAATTCTGTCTGTTTTCATCTGTTCAATTGTAGAATAAAATAAAATCCTTCATAATTGCAATTTGTTTGTCTCCGCGAAAACGGAAATTACATCAAAGTATCTGTCAAAACAATGATTTTCATTTCTGAAGCTTTGGAATTTCATTATGCCTTATTTATATTGTTTTGTTTTAAGGACAATATACCGAGAAAACTAATGATTTTAATTTTGCTTTGAGATTGTTTTTTATTTCGTTACATAGTGAAAGATTTTAGTCTATTGCAACTACGTTTAGAGACTATCTACATTTTTTCTGATGGTCCTAGTTTTCTTCAAAATATTCTGTCGTCCATTTACGTTTTATTTGTAAAAGGAATAAATTTTTAAACAAGCAAATGCTAATTTTGATTTTACTGATTGACGTTTCAAAACCTTTCAAGGCATTTTAATTCCAATTGGCCAAATTGAAATGCAAGGCGATGTAATATGCTTCTTAAAAATCACGTTATCAGTCAAGAAATTTATTGGATAATGTTTTATTTTGATTAAGAATAATTGAATTGCATGAAAGAACCTGTAGAAGCTGTAAGGATATGATTGTCACAAAATAAGATCTTGAAAGTTTGGTATAATTCACTGATGCTTTAAAGCAGCAAGCCTCCAGATGCATGCTAATTTTCATGGAAAATTGAAAATGTATCAAACAATATAATATCGTGAAGTTACCAAAAGAATGCAATTTACACATTATTAATGGCACTTACAACCATAAAGAGGTTAACATATGCAAACATAGCCCTAACTGCGTCATTTACGCAGTAGAAATATGGTTATAAATACTGAAAAATCGGTCATTAATCGAAAATAACATGTAGATTATTACTAGCATTTTGAATCCTTATACTTTTCCTTAAATCTTTGTGCATTTTCTCAGGTTTGATTTTATCAAAATATTTTTGCTCATCTGTAGGCGTAAACTTTTGAGTAGGTCACAATATTCTAAGTAATTATTATGTAAGTCTGTCATCGAAGTATTTGTCTTTTACTGTCCGTGTTCAATTCAGTACGGCAAATACTAGTTTTAAAACACTGTGATTTGTGGATTGAGTTCTGGCACAAAGTCAAATTTTAATAGTTATTTTATTTTGATAATATGCCATTATCGTGTCTGTTTTTTTTTTGCCAATATCTTAACATTTTTAAGTGTTTTGAATGTTTGAAGAATTTGGTTTTTGCTTTTCTTCGAGTTTTGAACAATCATGTTAGAATGAATTGGCAACAATGAAAAAATGCTTCGCAGAAAACATGATTATATTACATGTATCAGTAAAATGTCAAAAAGGACTATGAAAACTATTTCATGAAAAGTTATTTACACTGTATTAACAGTCTATGATTAAACAAAAATAATAAAAAATATTCCGCAGAATTTTTAAAATATTGTAACAATAGGACGCATATTTTAAAGAATAGCTATTACATGTCGTTTATTACAAGCAAATATTAAACAAATTCTGTTAACATGATAAAAAATGCGACTTAATATTTCTTATTTTTATTGTCTGATAATCAATATACATTAATTTAAAATGTAGTTAAATTAGTAAATATGTATTAAATATATTCCCTGTAGAATTGAAGACAACTTTATATCATATTCTATATTATATTACGTCCTTTTACTACTATTGACAAAGTTAGCTAATCTATCTTTCTATTATGTATTTTTTAATAGAATACTTAAATATACATTTTTAAATTTATTAATGAACTTTTATAATTATTATATAAATGAAGATTGCAATACTAAAACATGTTATTACACATAAAAAACTCAAGCATGTTTAATCGTTGGTTTCATAATATGGTTATTATATTTTGAAATTTAAATGTATAAATATATATATCTGCTTCCAAAAAAAATGTTCTAATTTTAAAAAAGAATACTTCCAAAATGCTTGTATGGAATAAACATGGTAGATAAATAGATTGCCTTAAAAGCAAATGACGCGTGCGCTAAATCATAGCTAAGCGAATAAAATCCTTCTCAAAATAGCAAATAATATTTTGTTCCGGAGCATTTTATTCTGTTTACATACAATATTAATGTGTATTAAATAACAGAGACATTCTGTGTTCAACTTTTTCGGGAATCATCCATATAATCATGGAACTAATATAATTTTACTGTTGTTAAATTTTATAAAAAATGATAAGATATAGATGTATACCCTTTAATTTAGATTGATAATAATACTCATCTGTCAATGAACGTGCAACTAGGTTTGCTTCAAAACATATAGTCAAGTTCTTTGAAAGAAAAAGAATATCAAATTTTTTAATGCTATTCTTTGACTTAAATATACATAAAATGTATTAAGAATAACCAATGAATCGATATCCAGAAGTTTTTTATAATTGACATTTGGAGTTCATATTTTTCTTTCATCCTTTCAAATCTGTAAAACAATATTTTCCGGTTGTATCCCAAGCCATTAACATCAAACGCCAGGGAAATGTTTCCTAACATCTGTGTGTTAGATATCTACTCAAATTTTTGCCGGTTACAAAATTAAACATAAATGAAAAGAATTATCAGGAAATAGTAATTATATTGTGTTGTTAGCTCAAGCAGTTTGAAGTGTTTTAAAGAGTCATTTTTTTTTTAAAAATTGTTTGCCGAGGTTTCTTGTTGAAAACAAAAACATATTGTTACGTATTGCGTCTGTTCTTTATTCAAAAACATCTTTTGATTGAACTTCACAGAGGCGCAACACGATAAAGTCAAAATGCTTTTATTTTACCAATAAGTGCTTAAACTTAAACAAACAATTCGCAGGAGAAGGCGTTAATGTCACAAGTAAACAATCATATCAAATACGACTTAAAATGAATTACACAATGATAATGTTAACGTTCTTTTTTCCTATTGAAACACAAATTGATATATTAAGGACACAGAACACGGTTTTTAATATTGTAAATGTCACTTGAAAGTAAGTATTCATCGTAAGTACACTTTGTATTTTGATTTAATAGGCACTATAACATGTTTACAACTGTCCGGTCTGTTGTAACATATTGACCTTTTTCTTGAATAATGGTTATAACTGTATCATTATTCGACACACATAAGTTCTCGCAAAAACATGTTACCTTTACATAAGTAATGTAAAATATTGCCGGTATTCTCGTAACCCACCATTTCTGCAGTATAAAACATTGGTAGCATCTCTATCACTTCTAATTCGTCATGATTAATAAGGTCATGATATATTGTCGAATTAAACACTATATAGTACTACTTATTCCAATCTTTTAATAGAAGATGCAAATATTTTCTTTATCTTGCAATGAATATTTCTTATAAACAAATTGTTCATTCTTAAATGTTATGTCACATGTTCGTTATAGATTTGATGGAGAACATTCACTCATTTTTCATTCAAATCATTGATCGGTTACTTCAACATAATAAATATGTATTTCAAAATTCAGCTAACCCATTTCATTAATTTGTAACTCATTTTAAGGTTAATAATTATAATTCGATGATTTTATTTCTTTATTGAAAACAAATATAACAAGAACTTGTGACACATCCTTGACACTTGTTACCATAAAATGTTGTGATGATAAAGAATAAGCCTTTAAAGTAATCTATAAAATTCACCAACCAATCACATAGATATGCTACATAAGATTGAAACGTTTAAGGGTAACATGCTTTGATATTGCTGATTTATAATTTGCCTTTACTGAAACTTATGAAACAAAAAAAATATTCACATATTGAACTCGATCATTACTTTACTTTCAAAACAATCAGGCATATAGTTTTATGCTTCTTTGCATTATATTTAACATAACTGTTTATAGCTGTAATATAAAAATAGATGGACGACCTGCACAAAATCTTAACTTATTTTCTAATATTTTAAATGCAAGTAAAATGTATCTTTTTGTCTAGTCTTTTGTAAGATTTAAGAAATAATTGACATTTAAATACCTAGATATCTCATGTCGCCTAGCGAAGAGATTATTGTTGCATTTCCAAAATATCGACCTAATAAAAATGACATTTTATTAAAAAATACAATTTCATTGCGTGTGTGTGTATTTGCGTTTATTTATACTCGCCACCGGTTGCCCATATGGGCGAGTCCTCCAGAAGAGTATTAGTCATTTTATTTTTTTGGAGGATAGTGCAATTACAGATACAGAAAGATGCCCCAATTCCAGAAGCTTCTCCTGGTTCTTTAACGTGCCAAGTGTTTAAGCACCCATACACGGGACCTCGATTTAAAGTCTCATCCGAAAGACTGATTAGTAATTTTAGTTGGCCAGCCCGGGAATCGAACCCACAATGTCGAGATTACAAGTATCGCGCTCTAACCGATTGAGCTATGCGGGCTGGCTGAATTTCATTGCCTTTAAATAGTACTTTTTTATATTACAAAGTGCACATGCCGTTCTCTTCTTACATTACTCATTGCCTTGAAAAGCCTTCCAGGTATTTACTTAGACAGCAACATTAAGTTGAAACCGGCATTTGAATGTCAATACTTTATGTAATGCAAAATTTTTGGGTTGCATAAAAAGATATTGAAAAGTAAATCACCTCAGTTTCAAGTTGCTCGATGTCAATGAACTTTGCAATAAAATATTACTTAACAAAGTCCACTGTATATAGATTGATTTAAAAAAAGCCCCAAAAATGAAAAGAAAACAACTACGAGTGCAACTCATATGCCGAAAGGCGTATGTTCGTTTTTTCAAATAGGTATATGCCTAAGTATTAAATAATTTATTTAGATTTAAATAAGCGTTTGTGTTGCATTTCCCACAATACATGTTTGCTCATAATGTCTTCAGTAAGAAACAGTTTTAGATACAATATGTTTTGCCTACAAGTTATTTTGTCATCGTTGTTATCTCGTATTGTTGTGACACATAAATAAATTATCTATGCTGACAAAGTCCCTAACATCCTGAACAGCAATATATAGACATGTATTATCAATTGATCCTTTAAACTGAATACTTTCATATAATTATTGTCGTAAATGTTTGACAGTGTATTGTTACCATCATGCTCATTACACAACGTTTTTAAATGCCAGTATCGTTTATCACAAATAGCAGATTTCTGTTCCATTAACAAGCCGTAAATTCACGGTTTAAATGTTTAAAAATGATTATTTAAAAACGTACCAAAATGTTGCAAAGATTCCCACAATAGATTTCTACAAAAACTTTCTTCTAAATTAGCATGCCTCCAGATTCATGCTTATTTTCACAAAAATGTTGTGAAGTGAACAGTGAATGTAATGTAAACCTTGTACACGACACTTTAAATCCACGTTTATAAACAAGTCGGGGTCAGAAAAAATTATGCAGAAATAGCCCATACTGCGTTAGTCCAGTAGTATAAAGATGATGATATATATATACATCAAAGTCAGTCGTTATTGGACAAAACATGTAGATTATTACTTGAACATTCACTTGAAATAATAGTCCATTTTTTCAAAGTTGATTCTATTGAAATATGTAAACTTTGCTCATCTGGAAACATACCGCTTAAAACGCAAGAAGAAAGCGATATCAAAACAACAACTTATCTATGTGTGTGTGTTTGGTTTTTGACGATGTAATACGCATTAAAGATATCCACACATTGATACTATTTACGAATAATGACTGTTAAACACTCGAGGCAGAACATGTGTCTTCTTATTATTAAAATATGTATTATCTTTATATATTCGTTACTATGATTTAAAACACTGTCACCTAGATTATGATATCATTCGAATGAGTGTAGTATATTTGAGTTGAAACAAAGTAAGTAAATAGTTTATGGTAATTCTCTTTTTATGGTGCCAATCATCAATTGTAATTAATTAACTTAAGGTAACACTATATGATAAGGCCTATACACTTGTTGAACAATATAATATTAAAATGAAGCAAAGTAATTGGAGCATACTTAAATTAACTACTTTTATTAAGGTAGTGTCTATATTGTACCCGATTTGCTATTTATTACCCAAATGACATCATTAAATACACAAACTATCCTTTAAGGCAAAAAAACTCATGAAATAAACCTATCGTATGCCTTCTAAATAGAAATGAAGAAATGAATAGAAACCTTGTTATTTTCAAAAGCTATAATGGCTCTTTCTATTTCAAGCTAATATGTAAAACACTCATTCAGTGATTGACGTTTTGCAAAATTGTTTAGACAACTTAATTCTTTTGGCCAAAATGAAATACATTACTTCTTAAAATAAACCCATATCATCCTAAGCAAATGGAACTCGGTTTCAGTTTTTACGTCTTTGAATGTTCATATCAATCTTATATAAATTCACAGGTTTAAACAGCTTTTTGCTTTAAAATGTTTAGCCTGTAAAAGTTACAAAATGTAGATCGATTTGTGGCCCGGTGGTTATCTGTTGGTTTCGTTATTGAAAATAAATTTACCAAATGTTTTGTTTGTGCAAAATCAATATCTTTAAAAAATATAATTTACATAATCATTTATAAATTCCTTTCGATTCTATGTTATTTAAACGTAATTGAAAACGAATGAAATAGATTATGTCAGTTGTTTGATTGGTTGATGGAAAAATATTTGCAATAATGTATTGATATTTTGTCAACAGATTTTGATACAGTATAATTAAACAAAACAAAAAACACTAACAGAACATAATCAACAAATAAATAATTAGACTATATTATTTCAAAAAAAGAGGAACTAAAATGTTTTTAAATTTTATCGTTTGAGTCTTGTATTATATGATATAATAGTCATTTATTTAGTCCATTTAGACATATGACGAACTCAATCCGACAACTTTAAATTTATTGAGGAAATAGTATGTTTAATGGCATCTGGTGGCAATTGACAAATCGGAAAATTGCTTAAATTATTGGAATCACAGCGAAAAGAAAACTCTTACACAAAGAAAAAGATTTTCAGCAGAATAACAGTAAGCGAAAGGAAATTCAAACCAATTGTAATTTTGCAAAATATTTCTTTCGCGACTCAATTAAAAAAAAACGGAATCTATTGATATAACAATTGAAACAAAGCAACCATTTATGAATGTAAATAACATTTTTATAGTTTGCAATATTCTTCTGTCACTTAGGTACAATTATAGACAATTTTATTGAACAGTATTGCATGTGGTATACATGTGAAGAGAATTTGAGTAAGAGAAAACTCAATTTTAACTACTTTCTGTTTAAATTTAAAATCGTCAAACGTAATATGTCGTCAGAACTCTGCCTGATTTCATTTTGTTCAATTGTAAAGTGATATCAAATCTTTCATGATTGCAATTTGTATGTTTCAGAGATAACGGAAATTACATCAGTGTCTGTCAAAAACATAGAACGGTATTTCAGGAGATTTTAATTTTGATTAGTTTTTATATATTGTCATTGTTTAAGGAATAAGAAAAAACCACGCAAAACT
This sequence comes from Ruditapes philippinarum, assembly GCF_026571515.1. NCBI lineage: Eukaryota > Metazoa > Mollusca > Bivalvia > Venerida > Veneridae > Ruditapes > Ruditapes philippinarum. The sequence goes on from NW_026858564.1 coordinate 139,770, forward strand.
ATTCCTTTGTGTAATTTGTGTTGATTTTGTTTGTATGTTTCGGAATAAGATTGCAGTTAGGGAACAGTAGACAATTATGTTTTGAACCCATTTGAAAAGTGTTTGTAACAATATAATATTAAAAATATAACATCATTTATTAATTTCTACTAACTGACAAAGGCTAAATAGACTTGTTTTAAAAAATATAGCGTTATTTTGGGTTGTGTCCAGTAATGTGTCAATGTGCTATTAAAAACGGCAATTATACCTATATCAAATGTACATAAACTCAGTTTATGTCATTTTTCGATTTAATTCTTCTTTTTGGGCTTGTGTACTCGGATGTATCCAGTATTCAATTCAGTATTCGTATATTATATTATCACACTTAGAATATGTTGCCTACATTGTTTCATTTACCTTTGAAAGTTTGCCTGTGATATGCAGGCTACAAATGTTTGATCTTCTTCTTTCAAAATTCCATTATATAATCGACAAATCAATATATCTGTGGAATTCTTCCAAGATCTAATTTTAAATTATGAATTCTGATTAGCGCGGTGCTATGGGACGAGGACGGTTGCTTACACTTTCTTGTACCATAAGTACAATAAGTAACTATGCAATATAAGCCTGGTACGTATATTTACACTTTAAGAGGCATGATGATATGATATTGCTGAGAAAGAATCTGCCTTTGAATGATTAAAACTATTAGAATATTTACATATTAAACCAGTATTGATACAATGTTTTACTTTAAAACACTTCAAAACATTCAGGCACAATTTCAAATGTTTACATTTTATTCTAAACTTTCATCTGTGCTTATCACAAACTATAAAAGCCGGCATACTTGCCAGAAAGCATTACTTTATGTAGTCTTATCTTTAAAACCCAAACCTCATATACGGTGAATTTTCTTTTCTTTTCTAAGTTGAAGAAGTAATTGAAAGAGACACCCTGTCGTCTAGCGGAGAGATTATTGATGCATTTGTAAAGCATCGATTTCTTATGCATTTCCATTTAAGCATACCATTTCGTTTAATTTAAGAATATAAATGGAATTAAAGATATATCAGTACATGCCTTACGTGCTCTACCGTAATTTATTGCACTTACAAAAGGCTTCCATATCTTGAATGAGATGGCTACATTATTATGAGATCGATATTTGAATGTCATTCCTTTTTTAAAAAAATTATATTAAGAAAGCAAAAAGGATAAAGTAAAGGTTAGATATTTCAGATCTTTTTGATCCGCTGTCAATGAACCCTATGCCAGTTTTATACTTAAGAAAGTCTACTGAATCTAATTGATATAAAAATGTCATTAGAAAATGAAATAAGATAAAAACTTATTACTAATGTTCTAGTGGGCGTATGCTACAGTTTTTACGTAAACGTACAGTGAGAAAAAAACACGTATATAATAATATTTACTAGACAAGTAAACGTTTGTAAAGTAAATCGATCCAGTAAAGGCTTGTTAAACCATAATCAATTATGCTGTTTCTATTAGGTATTATACATGACAACAATCCACGAAAGAATCAAATAGTTATATGATCCGAAATTACAGATTCAAATTGCTCTCGGACAACAATAAGTACAATTCATCAAATAAATGGCTATTCAAAAGAAACAACAAAATGATAATTTCTATTGTCTCATTTTGTTTTAAACATTTAAAACGACGATTAAATTTGTTGATAGACTTTGATTTAATGTTGGCGTTGCATTTAGATGATTGACTATGATTTAATGCATTCCAATACGGAGTAGCTTCGGGAAAATCATGTATTTGCTGTTTATTAGCGTCTTGGCAAAAGATAAAGCTATGTTCAACATGAATTATGACGCAAATGGTGTGTTATTCAGTTTGAAACACTTTTATCTAGTGTCCCATCATACACATCTGAAGTAAGTGCGATGTATTAATGTTCTTGTATGTTATGTCTTTGCCAAAAGTAGCAATTTCTAAGCAAAGTGTCCCGCTCATGTAACAAGATAATCACAAATAAACGAACCTGTCATATTCTCTTATCGATGGCCACGACATAAAAAACTGTTTAACTTGCAAAAGAATGAAAAGATTTTTATAGTTGCGTTGTGACGAGATTATTACTAAGATAAAGACCAAATCTCGCTAACTAGTTACAACCTGATGATACTATTGCCGAATGAAATGCAGGATGTAGATGATGAACTTGAGGCTACGAAATAATCCAAAGATTTCATTGGTTGGTTAACCCGTGCCCACGAGTTATTAAAATTTACTGGTGTTTATTCTTAGCTATTGTCTTGAACTCACAAGATTTTTTTCCAATTTGTTTTTATGTTGCTTTTTTCTTAGTTACATCTTGTGGTCAGAAATTATACATTTCATTGTTTCTCTTGGTTAACTTTCGTAACCAGTAGTTAGCATTTTATTAATATTTTCAATTGAAAAGGAACACGTAGTGTGACAAATGTTCTTACATTCTAAAAACATATAATTATATTGATTTTCTTATTTTGAACACTTGAATATCATTATTGTGATAGAAACTTGACAGTACATAGTTTATATTCTCTTAAACATTGTCCTTAAATACCAACATCGTACCAACATCGTCAGCAGGGTGGTTCCATTTTTGTTCATTAACTGGTCCAAATATACTGTATAAATGTTAACGAATAAATATTAAGAAACAAAATTAAGGAAGCCACGAATATTTCTACAATAGTTTTTTGGTTGAAACGGTATGTCTGTAAGCTTAATATTTATAAATGAAAGCTATACGCTTGAATGTTATATTAGTAAGTTTTTATAGGAACATATTGTTAATTAACTGACAGTTTCCTCCACTAAATGCTTTATAATTTATAAAAGTTATTGCAGTAATTTTGTTATTCAGACAAACCTTTTTGACGGCTCCTTTGAAGCCTTGTTATTTAGAAACTAATTAAATATATATTTGAACAATATTATATATCTTTATTGCAGTAGCGCAACAATGTATATTTAAATTCATTACTGATCGTATGCTTCATAATAATCTTAAAGCTAATAAATGCTGGTAACTTCATGAAAATTAGAATAGTGAATAATTTTATTCATTAATATGGAAATAAACTTTCGAAATAAATACATAAATAAATAAATTGTAACCGTTGTGGCTGAAGTGTTGCATTCAGTGATTAACGCATCAGAATTACAATTGCGTGGTCGTAAGGGGCGACTATATGGGTTTAAAAATAAAGATAAGGTGGTTTTGACGCGAGGTTATCCTATACTATCTTTTCTGCTGGTTAAGACCTTAACTGTGTTGGTGCGCCGTAGAATCAAACAAAAGTAATAATAAACGAAACTTGAACGATTCATTAATGTGCTAGCGACTCACTCATGCAATCCTTCAAATTTTTAAGAGTGAACGTGGTATCTCAATTATCAAGTCATACCACTTCTCATAATAAAGGGACCTATCACCTATTGTTGTACAAATGGTGTATAAGGTGCAGAGGCAAGTACATAGGAAAAAGTATAAGGTTTCACGTCAACGGTTATGAAAGTGTCATCCCGTATAATCATATTGTTTCAGTATGTATTGCTTTAGTGTTGTTTTAGAAAATATCAAAAAGTTAAAATAAATAAAGAAAAAACATGTAAAATTTGGCGTGTTCCAAATACAGTAATTGAGCTACAGACAGTACAGACCCTGATCAGAAAGCACGAAATTCAATGTTAAAGTTACATTAAATAAATATGTAAAAATATTTTGCCGTCGGCCTAAAACTCAGACATTCTACAGTTTCATTAACCTGTTTAATAGTGTTGTTGTAAATCTCATCAAATATTGTTCATAAATTAGGATTTTAAACGGGAAAACACCACGGTAACACTAAAGTTCGTATACGAATTTTAACATGCAAATATGAAGACTATGATGAGCTCGTGTATGCGCTACATCACAGTGTTAAAGTTGCTTTCCGGAACACAGCAAATGTGATATTTTCTTGTGCAAACAAAGTTTTACCGTTTAAGCTTCACGGTACACTAAACCTAGGGTTCAGTAAAAGTAATCATCTCGTAAAAAGATTAAATTTGTATGAAAACATCCTTTACAATGCGGAAATATACCGTTAAATTTGGACTGCCACTAATAGTCATGTTTGTTGATTTAATATTGATGTACGGATGATCCGAAGGCGGAGTTTCTCACGCAAACAGAAATTATACCTCCCATTTCGGCACAATGAGGTTACCTATTTTCATGCTAATAAAACTCATTTTGGTTGTTTGGACACCAAAATAAGACCTGGAATCGATATAAAACCCAATTTATTAATGAAATGTTGCTATTTAGTTTTTTTACGAAATTTATTAAATGTAACTTTAATACTAGCCTGACCCTATACTAATTGAAAATTACTTACGGTTCTGGCAAGCAAGGGGTAAAGGTTACCATTAAAACACTGCGGAACTTCAAGATGTCACAAAAATTCTGGAATCTAGATAAATAATTATGCTGTTATGTGTATACAAACAAACACTGTCGATAGGTTTTCTCAAAATGCCTCAATTGGATCATATGAACATTTAAGGAGTGCTGAAATTAAACATTATATACATTTTTTAACGTATAGCATACTTAATAATGCAACAATGAGCAACAGCTTCAGAATGATTTCATTATAGGTTAATAGATGGTATAATAGATGATATTTTTATCCACGTTGACATCTCTCAGCTGCTTAAAAGCACAGTATGCATCAGAGCTCCAATTCATTAGATTAATAAGAAAAGTTAAACATGTGTTTGATAAAGTTTCAACAATTGATTTAGTGTTAAGTAGTAATTTGGCTTCTATACAAAAAAAACATATTCACTTCATTTATACCAATATCCAACAAAGCAAAAGGAGCAAATATAATTCATTTTATTGCAAAAAAAAAGTATTTTGATTTATTTAACTGTAACAAGATAAAAGAAAATAATAAAGAATGACAAATACAAATGATAGCATTTCTAAGGCAAAATGGGCAATTTATTATGTTTTTTTTTTCTCTCTTAAAACGGCAAGACCGGAAAATTAATATTTCTTCCATGTAAGACTTGCTTGCCTTTCTGTTAGTTGTACCCATGCTGTATATTCATTCAAGGTTGAATGAATATACCAGCCGAACCGTATCCTCTCAAAGACATCAATGAAGTGCATTTAATGAATGAACTGTTTTCTAAGGAAGACGCCATTTTATTTATTTCGTTTATTTAGAAGTTTAAATGTTGAACAAATGCTAATGAATTTACAAAAGAAATGTAAGTAACAGATTGGGAATAAATGATATTCAATAACATAACCTAAATAAATTAAGAAATATTAATATTATACAGGGGAATCACGCATTTAACAGATCTTAATATCTTATTGATATATATGTTGAAGTGAGACAATCTCCTCGCATCATTTTCTCACATTTTCCCAAAAATATTTAGATAAAGTAAAATCCATAAATGCAGAGATGGTTTATAATACTTTTGCATTAAAAGACAATTGTCTAAGAAGTCATTGCCATTGTGAAAGCTATTATTTCTAGCAGCTATACGTTATAAGTAATAGGATTCACATTTCAAATTAAGACTAATGATAAAATTTGAATGTTCGCCAGACGTTTGATTGAAATTAGTTTCAGTTTTAGTATAGACGGTTTCTTGTTAAGTTTGATAAAAAAGACTTCATTAACGATTCCTATCACAGTAAAATAATACTGTTTTAAACATTTATTTCGCATTAGGATTTATATTACTCAGCAGACTTCTTATTAAAAGCAGTAAATATTTTTTATTACAAAAGTTGAATAACAAATACATTGCACAGTCTATTAGACTATTACTTTTTCAGACCACGTGTCTAATTACATTTATCTGCTACATTTATTTACTATTAAAATGCAATAACAGTTTCACCTTAATATAATTGTAACAAAGGAATGCATGTCAATGGTTTTGGTAAACACTATTGTTATTCAAATAAAAGGCAAAATATCGAATTATCAATAGACTTGCTTCGGAATCAATAAAAATTTGGGTTTTCCCAGCTAACCCCGGTTAGCAAACAAACTTAAACAATTACAACTTCGTAAATAAGCGCAACAGATTGACTATTCTATTGTGAACGTGAGTGTTTCGTGAAGCTGTAACTATAAATGAGTGGTCTGATGACAAAGGGGACTAACCCTTGTATAACTGTTATATCTGGTGAGAAATTAAAAACCTTATGGTGAATCTAACAAAGCATTCAAATACACTGGTCAAGTGATAAATATGAACTTAGTTCTTTATTAAGCTCTGTGCAATTGACAATTTGTGGTACGTCAACAACAATTAATTCCTTCAACCGAAGGCGTTCGTTTTTTGGCAAGTCATGGGTGACTTAAAAGATGCAGTTCTGAAGAATCGAGTTGCATTTTTCTATATCTGAAAACTATAAATGAGGCATACATTTAACAAATCTTTACATGGCACTGGTTATGTCAAAGGATGTTTGACTTCTGCATCGAAACAACTGTAATTGAATATATATATTTATAGCAGCAGGGTTTGCCCTGTCCAGTTTTTGTTTCAGGTACTCCTGGCTTCTTTCTTTAGGTTTGTGTAGGAATTGCGTTCATTGAACGCCGCCTTTCCTGATGGTTGCTGTACGTTTTCATTATCCCTCAGTCGCACGGGAATGAGAAACAAGAGAAATATTCTAAATTCTAAATATTTATATTTATGTGTCCACAAAGATCGCCATTCTTAATAGATCTGTCAATTTGTAATAATTTATAGAAACTGTGAGGCACAGGTAGAATGAAAGGTAGAAGTCCCTTTAGGTCCGTTGCCTTCTCATGACTAATTTTCCTTTAATTTGGATACAGCAAATTACTGCAACATCAATAACCGGAAATTCCTGTCGGTGGATTGCATTATGTATGGTCTTGTCTTCAGAAACTTTAAATTGCATGTATTTACACACTCTAATTTTTCCTTATCGGCATTCCGGATGATATGCAAATATGTGTTGCACTCTTTGAATTGTCATACTGAAATTACTGTACAAATGACTTCATAGTTTATTGCAGAAAATGTTTATATATGTAACTTAATAAAAAGTTATATCGAGTAAAATTTTATACCGGAATACCAAACTACATTGCTGCAATAAAGTTTCAATTAGATCTGTAATAATGTTGCAAGACAAAATATGTACTAGTATTCTAGTGATATTCTGAGTTCATAATTTCAGTGTCTAATAATATATATCATATTGCTAAAGATTAAGTCTGTTGTATCTTTCATTATAATACTTATCATTCGATTTAGATTTCATAACTTTGAAATAATTGTTTAATTAAAGGACCGATCTGAAAAGGCTGTACTTTAAACGATGCTGAGATGTTTCGATTATTCACAAATACAAAGATGTATCGCCAGGAACCAATTTTCTCAAAATTTTATTATATAAGATTATATTACAATACCAATTTCCATTCCAGCCAAATAGTAATAACATAATTATGAATAACACAAGCACAGAAATTGAATATAACATTGAGCGGAATTATATGTCGTCTGCAGCTGTTATTAAGTTATTTTTCATTCGCACTGCAAGGAAAGTAAATAATTAACGCGGAATCACATTTCTGTGCCTAAGACTTTTATAATTTAACATCTTTAATAAATCTCCAGAAAGAATAAACAAGCAAGTCGGCTGTTATTGAAAACTAAAAATCAGCAATACAATAACGCTTTTCTTATGAAAACATTACACTTTAAAAAAAAGATTGATTGTAATGATCTAATGATTGTAATTGCAATTTATAAAAGGAAAAGAAAAATATTTTGTAAACAAAAAAAAATGAAGACGTTCGGTATACACTCTCGTGAGTTTAACTTCTAGCTACAAATACCTTTCATATTTTATTATTACCAATACAAAGTCTAGAAAAACTTTTTCTTTTATAAAGGCTGAAACATATAAAATATAAGAATATTACAATATATTTGATGGATAATATTAGCTCTGTACGAGTCTTCTTGCTTATTTTAAGTGCTTTAGATAATACTTTGTGTTACTTTTTAGAGCTTATCTTACATACATGTACGCTTAAGGAATATTAGTCATTATAGGAGCATACATTTAGCTTGTAGAATTGACTATTCAGTGCTTAAAGAAGGATAATGAAAACGAGACTACCTTTTAATGAATTTCAAACAATTATCTTCCAAACAATGTTTATTGATATTGCCGAGGGTCAATATTATTGATTATTTTTGCAAATCAAAAATGAAAAATTGAAAGCATAATTATGTCTCCCAGTTTTGGAGTAGATATCGTAACGGATATGCCAGATTTAATAAAATGGTATTATTATGACACAATCAACTTTGAAACATTTTATTTATGTTCGCGTAATTCGCGTTTACTTAAAGAGATTCTGAGGAATCATTCTAAATTACAAATTAAATTTAAATTTATGAATCATTCAATTGGTTGATAATTTAAAAAAAATAATAAAGTTATTTAAAAATAAATGGTTTAAGTAAAGTCAATGTAATCTAAATTGAAAGATTAATCATAATTTACTTACTTTTTCCAGGTCTGTTCAGTTAATTTTAGAATTATATAATCGTCGGTCAATATGACAATTGATTTGTTTTTATTTTATAATACAATTATAATAAAAAAATTAGTAGTAAACATAATAACTCAGTATTAAAATAGCACATAAAGCACAAAAAGAAAACATTATTCATTAAAGATGGTAGATAAAATATTAAAACAGATATTACCTTTATCTTTATTCACTCAAGCACATTTGTACAATATGAAGATTTTCTAATATAACAAATATATAATACGTTAGTTTTCCAGCAGTAAACATACATTATTTTGCACAATATATATTATTTTCTTATAATGTAAATAATATGGTGAATTATTACAGTGTGTTTTCTATTACAATATACAGTACAATACAATACAAATACTTTTATTGCAAATAAAACATTATTACAATGTTTATAGCAAAAACAAAACATATATATACATTCATGAAAATGAGATCTGACATGGAATGAAAAAATAATAATAACACTATTTCCTGAAAGGTCTTAAAATACTTAGGAAATAGCAGGTTGCACAAAATGTCTTAAATATGATATTGATACTACATTTAGATGTAATATGATATTAATTAATACTACATTCATCAAGATATTCTATCTTTATTTGCAAAATATAAAAACTTCGAAAGATTGTATAGCTCTATTTTCGATTTAGAATTTAATAAAGACTCAAATTTATTAATTGTCGGCCACCTACAGAAATATCCCTTTAAAAACTTTTTTCTAAGCTCTCTATATCTAGGACACACCATCAAAAAGTGAAACTCTGTTTCAACTCTGTTCATGTTACAGGACTTACATAACCGTTGCTCTCGCGGAATATTCGTATATCTTCCGGATTCTATAAATAGCTTATGTGCAGATACCCGAAATTTTGATAAAGTTGTCATATATTTTCTATCTTGTATACAATCAATATATGTCTCGCGTTCAAAAGTGTGTTTAAATAAACTATAGCTTTGTAATAGCGGAGAATTATTTATTTCTGCATACCATGACTGCTTATAATTATCCAAGATTCTACGCTTTATCATATCAAAGGTAACATTATCTAGAACTTGGTTGTGCCATACGTAACCGAAACCATGCTCTTCGAGTATAGTTTTCACATGTGAAGCCCAATTTTTGTTTCTATACGTGACATTGTTATCCGCGTCAAATTTTAGGACACTGTATGTTTTGAACGTTAGCGATAAGTTGTCATGCGAAATAAGTTTTCTCCAATATTTCAAAATAGTTATTTTTCGATAAATATTTAAAGGGACTCTACCAAGCTCCCCATACAAAGCTGATAAATGTGTTGATTTACGTACCCGTAGGATATACCTCAGAAACTTTAAGTGTATCATTTCAATATCAGTGGCTCTATGTGTACCCCATATTTCTGAGCAAAAATTCAGCACGGATCCAACTAACACATCAAACAAATGAATCTTTTTTGCGTTAGGCAATTCAACTTGTCGAAAAATAGAAAACAAGTTATGCAGTTATAACATGGTTACATAACCAGTGTCATATTTTTACTAACTGTGAACAGATATCTTAAGATATTTAAAGATGTGGACTTTGCTAATAGTGATTACATAATATGGGACAATAAACAAGTGTGGTGTTGATCATGCGTTACACAAGCAGATTATAAACGATTGTAAATGTCCGTTGCCATTGATAATCACGATATTACATTTATGACCATGAACAATTATACTTATAAATTAACATGTTATAATTTTTAAAAAAGATGACTTTTGCATTTATTTTTGCAAAATAGACATGAAATATCGTCAATCACTTAAAGAAATTTTACAATTTGATTAAACATGACATAACAACACACAAAAACAATTAGAAATAATGACATATCTAACATATAATATAATTTTATCATTTCCGAAATGTAAAAAAAGCGCCAAGTGATATGCTAATAGCAATATATTATTCATTTAACAAAATAAAAACTTACAAAACAGTACAATGCAATATAACAACAACCAGAACAACAACAAAGATGCCCCCGCCCACACATACAAAACATCAAAATCCCACACCAATTCAAATAAAAGACAAAAAATATCAGTATTATAGAATACACTCTTATATCATGTAAGTTTTAAGAGTTGCTATATAATTCATTTTACTATTTTATTTGAAACCAAATTTGATAATAATTTCATTTGAGTTACCAAATAAATATATTAAGAAACTTTTTATATCTCTAAATAGTTTTACTTTAAAATGAACATGGTATAAGTATTCAATTAATATCTTTGAAATTATTTTTTATATATATTTATATATTAAGTTATTCAGCTGTTTAGTTATTTCATCTTATATTTATGTTTACCCTTATTGAAAACAAGTGTATTTATAATTTCATTCACTCTATGATTTTAATAAAAATGATATTACAAATTTAAGATACTATTTAACCTAAGTGTTGAATACTTTTATTTTGAAAATCCTTTTAGATATGTCATCATTAGCAATACTTATGCAATTTACAGGACGGATATTTTTTTTAAATATCTTTTGATATAAATGCAGCATTTTTGTTTTAATCAAATACAATGTAATGGAAAATCACAAACAACCGCTAAAAAATAACCCATTTTTACAAATAAATGTAATTATTAGAAGACTGATTAGGCCAGCAAATATGATAAAATTCGCCTGTGTCTAGTAAATCCCGGTCAAAATAGACCGGGAGTGACCGGAGACCGGAAGCGATCGGACCAGAGAATAGTATATCCCCATAAGCAGTATGTTATCCTGAACAAATACATAACATAACATAACATTTATTCAGCATTAAATGTTACAACATTTATAGCCATTTCAATAGATAATACAAACATATAAGGGCAAGTACATGGTTAACAGAGAATTATATACAAATGATTTATACACATTAATCTTGAATTATTATTTCTTAACAGAGTGAACATAATTAATTTTTAAAGTATTTCCTTAACAATATTTCTCATCATTATTACCATTTATCTGTTGTGTTATTTCTATAGCAAAACATATTGCAAATAATATTTTTTTTCTTGTTACGAGCAACATTTATGTTTATTGAATACATTTTTGTAAAACAATTCAAATATGGAGATCCATTTCATTGTTTTTTCATTAACTTAAAATACTTACAAACGATAAAAAGAAAACAAAGCAGTGAACATCAGGTTATGATAATGAAATGAACAAATACAATAAAAATGTTTGATGAAATCAATCATTATCCGAAGACATTTTTACGATGAAACTTGTGTGTCAAAAACTGATAATTTTATTTTTGTGTCATATACATTGTAATAATATTCACAATAGAATATTAAAGCTATGCCACAAATAGTACGAATTTGATCCCTGGCAACCTCTTTTAATTTCGGTCGATATCTAGGTCCCTTCGAATTCGTTGAGATAAACTTTTAAAACAAAATTACAGGACACCAATTTGTGGAATTTGAACTTAAATAAAAAAGATTGCATTTCTATTAATAAATAAGGAAAAGATAAACTGACACTTAATATGTTGATTCTAAGCATGGCATATACAAAATCTATCCATTTGCAATTTCCATTGTATGCATAAATGAGACTGCCATGTACTGTCTTTTACAAGTTGTATAACAATTTTTAATAAAACGTTTCATTCTGTTTCTGTTTAAATATCAATTTTCTACATGTCTTTTTTTAAATCTAGAACGATGTTTTAAATTCACATTTTACCACTATGCACATAAGTAGGTTTACAAGAAAAATAAGTCATTACTCAACTGAACCGTATAGCATTTCATTTCTCTTTTCCTAGTTTCTTTCTATTTGTATCATTTTTATTGTTAAACAATTCAATAAATTTTACCAAATTTGGATGTTTCCAGTATTTCTTATGAATAAATTATTCCTTAATTCAGTATACATTGAACTATCTAATATAAAATGATATTCATCCTCTAAAACATTACAAATTAAATATTTTCGTTCATTAACTGGAGTTCTTGTAGGTCTTGACCAACGTCCAGCCTCTATTTGTAGCCTATGAAAGGAAGCTCGTAATCTTACCATAGCCTGAAACAATTTGTTTGCATTAAAAATATCTAGATATGATTGAAACTCAAAATTTGCTATTGTCGTATAAAATAAAGCTCTACTAGAGTTATGTAATCTTTCATGCCAGTTTTGAACAAAATTGTCCTTTAAATGTTGTTTTAAAATTGCTAGAAACATATCAATATCTCCTACACTCTGCTGTAACAAGACATCATAAAATCCTAAAGAACATAAAAGTTGTTTCAATTTCGAACACCAGTTTACTATATTTGGGTTATTTTCAAAATCACTTTTCAACAATTCATAAACTCTACTAACATATGTGTTCTCATAACTACACAATATTTTCATCCAAAATTTTACAATATTGAAAAGATGTCTTCAATGATATGATATTCTACAAAGTTCTCCATAAATAAAATCATTTTGTGTAGTTTTTTAACTCCCAAACTCTTTTTACAAAACTGTAAGTGTACCAGTTCTATTGTTTGGCTAACCGTAGAACCCATTATCTCACTACCGTAGTTTAATATAGGTGTAATTAATGTATCAAAAAGATTTAGCTTATGCATTGGTTTTAATATACGTAAATTTATATATAAATATTTATTTAGTTTAAAAATAGCTTTTTGTGCTTGTCCAGCTAACATTGTTTGTGCTTTTGTAACTGATCCACCACAAGTAAATACAATACCAAGATATGTAAATGTATTAACAATTTCAATCAAATTACCATCATAATAAAACTGAAGATCACTTGGAAGTCTACCACCTCTTTTAAAAATCATAACTTTCGTTTTAGATACATTGACCTTTAACTTCCATGTATTGCAATAATCATACAAGAGACATATATTGTGTTGAAGTTCTTCTGCTGAGTTTGCAAAAATTACGATATCGTCCGCATATAATAACAGGGAAACTTTAAGTTAACATATTTACATCTATTCCTTCAACACCACTTTTTGAAAATGTATCTCTAAGTCGTTTAAGAACATAGAAAAAGGAAACAGTGACAAACATTCACCTTGTCTTACCCCTAGTGTACATGTAAATTCATTATTTAAATTATTCAAATACTTTTCTTTTGATTTTACACATTTGTACATAGATTGAATGACATCTAAAATTTTACCTCTAAACCCTATCTGAATAAGCTTGTACCAAAGATTTTCCCTAACAACGTAATCAAATGCTTTACTGTAGTCACCAAATACACAAAAAAGTTGTTTTCCTTGATTTATAAAATGCAATATTAAACCATTTAAAACAAAAACATTATCTATAGTACTCATATTTGATATAAAACCCGCCTGAGCTTCAATGTAGACATTATATTTTTCAGCCCAATTTTTTAACCTTGTATTTATTACACTTGAAAATAATTTACCAAGACTACTTAACAATGTGATACCTCTATAATTTTCTACTTCATTAACACTACCTTTCTTATGTAACGGAATGACATATCCTTCTGACCATCTATCAGGAAAATATCCAGTTTCAAAAATTTTATTAAATAAAACAAATAATAAAGGAATAAAAACATCTTTTCCTGATATAAAAAAATCATTAACCAGCAAATCTGGGCCTGCAGATCGATTACGTTTTAATTGATTAATTGCTTGTTTTATTTCATATTCTGTAATTATTACATTTAACGCTTGAAACATGACTTTAAATTCTTCATCTCTATATCTACTATTAAACTCTTATATATCATCATCAGGAACATAAGATCTATCAGCTTGGTTATTTACAGCTCTAAAATAATGTTCAAATTCGACAATTGAATTTCTGCCGGTTTAAGCCCTGCAGACTCTTTTAACATATTCCAGTATAAACGAGCATTCTTCAGTTTATTGTTTTCAAAATTTGACGTTTTCTGTTTATCATATGCAAATCTACATGTACGTTATAATTTTTTACATTCTGATCTACATTTAACCATATTAATTCTATTTTCGTCACAAGGGTTATAACGATAACAATTTTAAAGTCGTAAAAATGCATGTATTTTTTCGGCACATTCATTATTATACCAAGGGCAATCAGTCTTAACGCTATGCTCACTATTTAAATTATTAATAACTTTAATTTTTTCTTAAAAAGAGGTAATGCAACATCATCTTTAATAGTTTCAAAATTATTCAGACAATCATTTATAGTATAGCCTTCATTACATAATAAAATATCATCTTTTAATCCATTAATATTTTCTTTTACGTCAGTACAATTCAAACGATGAACAAACTCTGAACATAAATCGTTGTTCCACGCATATTTCATTTTAACGGTATCTGATATATTTTTCATCAATACACAAAAGAACATTTACATTTTTATCAAACACAATATCAAACTCAATAAGACAGTGATCAGATAAAATATTTGGTTCATGTACATGGAATTTTTTTACTTTACATGTTTAAAAGAATTTTGTTTACACAATACATAATCAATAACACTAGCACCACGCTTTTTTATATTGTACAAATGTATAATTACCAATATTCAAATCGTTTCCTGATCTACCATTCAGTATTCGTAACCCTGTTTGTTTACAAAAAATCAATTAAAGCTTATCCATTATTATCAACATGACCGTAATTTTTGATATTCTGGGTGACTCATTATCAATAATATTATCATCCGGTAAAATATATAGATATGTGTCATATAGTTCTGGCTTCCAAAACTTTATAAGCCGCTTTTTAACATTTTTGTTTTTCATCTGATGCGGCATTAAAGTTTTTGGATTACATCCGTTACGAAACCTAACCAGAATAACATATGTTGATTTATTCTTGTTTTTCACTTGCAAATACACTTGACCCAATCAATTCTTGTGCATTTTACGATAAAACAATCATTTTAATATCATTCTATACCAATTAAAGTATCAAAATATTAATACCGTCATTAAAATTGCCTATTTAACTGTAAAATATCAATTTACGCCGACTACAGTTGGCCATGACATTCAGGTGTCACGCGAGATCTCGTATGACGTCATTCCTGGGAACAGATTTGAATAGAGTCATGTACTATATTTAGAACATTTTGTTGACATGATTTCGATACTTTTATTCAAGATAATGTTTTTATTTATTTTCATTAATTTTTTAGTACTTAAATACGATTGTATTGAATATAAAAGTCAGTAAATCACCTTTCAATATCTTTAAAAAAAGTAATTTATAAAAATATTGGAGGCACATGGGTTCGTAAAGGTCAATCTCGTAATCACGTGATCAAACATTTTGGCAATATGGCGGCCAAGTGCCGAAAATTTTACCTGTCGGAAACTATTAGGTAGTTTATATTCGTAATAAGATTTTTATTTGTCCATCCTTGGCTTATCAACAGATTATATATAGTTTTATCAAGGTATGCTTCACTTTACTTCATGGCATGTTCGATGAATAAATACGAGCGTGTCAGATTCCTGGCACGATTATTGGTGGACTTTCCCTACGGGGTTATCTTCAGCGTTCACGTCATGTCATAGTATATAAACGGGTACGCTGAAGACCTTAAGCTATGTGTCATATTATCAAATGCAACAAAATCTGGTAAATCTGGTACGTGCGTTATAATCGCCACATAGGAAATAATGTGAATGCATGGAAGAATCATTTTCTATAAAAATACATGAATCAATCAAACGATCGAAAATATTGTCATTCACAATTGATTGTCTACTACTGTCATCTGGTATGAATAACATAAACCTATGTAGATATCTTCAATGGTATTCAACGTACATGACTTTATCTTGATCCATAAGATGTCATCTTTACTTTGAAACACAAGCATATTTGGAGAGAACAGTTTATTTCTGATGTACAAAATTATACCTCCAGAATTACGCTTACAGGATTTTTTAATCATAGTTCTGTGCAATACAAAATATTCAAAACCTTTCACGTTTAATCCGAAAACTCATTTGTCCATGATTCAGTTAATAAAATTATGTCATTATTATCAAAAATTGATTTTAACTCTTCAGATTCCAGTTTATTAGTTCTTTTTGTTACCAAACCATTTATATTCAATAATGCAATACGAATTTGTACCTTCCCCGACATATCCTAGTTATTGCCTTGATGCGCTTTCGGTGTAAGTGGGTCAGCGATGGATTTACCTGTTGATCTATTTTTAGATATGTCATCATTAGCAATACTTATGCAATTTACAGGACGGATATTTTTTTTAAATATCTTTTGATATAAATGCAGCATTTTTGTTTTAATCAAATACAATGTAATGGAAAATCACAAACAACCGCTAAAAAATAACCCATTTTTACAAATAAATGTAATTATTAGAAGACTGATTAGGCCAGCAAATATGATATAATTCGCCTGTGTCTAGTAAATCCCGGTCAAAATAGACCGGGAGAGACCGGAGACCGGAAGCGATCGGACCAGAGAATAGTATATCCCCATAAGCAGTATGTTATCCTGAACAAATACATAACATAACATAACATTTATTCAGCATTAAATGTTACAACATTTATAGCCATTTCAATAGATAATACAAACATATAAGGGCAAGTACATGGTTAACTGAGAATTATATACAAATGATTTATACACATTAATCTTGAATTATTATTTCTTAACAGAGTGAACATAATTAATTTTTAAAGTATTTCCTTAACAATATTTCTCATCATTATTACCATTTATCTGTTGTGTTATTTCTATAGCAAAACATATTGCAAATAATATTTTTTTTCTTGTTACGAGCAACATTTATGTTTATTGAATACATTTTTGTAAAACAATTCAAATATGGAGATCCATTTCATTGTTTTTTCATTAACTTAAAATACTTACAAACGATAAAAAGAAAACAAAGCAGTGAACATCAGGTTATGATAATGAAATGAACAAATACAATAAAAATGTTTGATGAAATCAATCATTATCCGAAGACATTTTTACGATGAAACTTGTGTGTCAAAAACTGATAATTTTATTTTTGTGTCATATACATTGTAATAATATTCACAATAGAATATTTAAGCTATGCCACAAATAGTACGAATTTGATCCCTGGCAACCTCTTTTAATTTCGGTCGATATCTAGGTCCTTTCGAATTCGTTGTGATAAACTTTTAAAACAAAATAACAGGACACCAATTTGTGGAATTTGAACTTAAATAAAAAAGATTGCATTTCTATTAATAAATAAGGAAAAGATAAACTGACACTTAATATGTTGATTCTAAGCATGGCATATACAAAATCTATCCATTTGCAATTTCCATTGTATGCATAAATGAGACTGCCATGTACTGTCTTTTACAAGTTGTATAACAATTTTTAATAAAACGTTTCATTCTGTTTCTGTTTAAATATCAATTTTCTACATGTCTTTTTTTTAAATCTAGAACGATGTTTTAAATTCACATTTTACCACTATGCACATAAGTAGGTTTACAAGAAAAATAAGTCATTACTCAACTGAACCGTATAGCATTTAATTTCTCTTTTCAAAAGATTTATATACAAACATTCCTAGTTTCTTTCTATTTGTATCATTTTTATTGTTAAACAATTCAATAAATTTTACCATATTTGGATGTTTCCAGTATTTCTTATGAATAAATTATTCCTTAATTCAGTATACATTGAACTATCTAATATAAAATGATATTCATCCTCTAAAACATTACAAATTAAATATTTTCGATCATTAACTGGAGTTCTTGTAGGTCTTGACCAACGTCCAGCCTCTATTTGTAGCCTATGAAAGGAAGCTCGTAATCTTACCATAGCCTGAAACAATTTGTTTGCATTAAAAATATCTAGATATGATTGAAACTCAAAATTTGCTATTGTCGTATAAAATAAAGCTCTACTAGAGTTATGTAATCTTTCATGCCAGTTTTGAACAAAATTGTCCTTTAAATGTTGTTTTAAAATTGCTAGAAACATATCAATATCTCCTACACTCTGCTGTAACAAGACATCATAAAATCCTAAAGAACATAAAAGTTGTTTCAATTTCGAACACCAGTTTACTATATTTGGGTTATTTTCAAAATCACTTTTCAACAATTCATAAACTCTACTAACATATTTGTTCTCATAACTACACAATATTTTCATCCAAAATTTTACAATATTGAAAAGATGTCTTCAATGAAATGATATTCTACAAAGTTCTCCATAAATAAAATCATTTTGTGTAGTTTTTTAACTCCCAAACTCTTTTTACAAAACTGTAAGTGTACCAGTTCTATTGTTTGGCTAACCGTAGAACCCATTATCTCACTACCGTAGTTTAATATAGGTGTAATTAATGTATCAAAAAGATTTAGCTTATGCATTGGTTTAATATACGTAAATTTATATAAATATTTATTTAGTTTAAAAATAGCTTTTTGTGCTTGTCCAGCTAACATTGTTTGTGCTTTTGTAACTGATCCACCACAAGTAAATACAATACCAAGATATGTAAATGTATTAACAATTTCAATCAAATTACCATCATAATAAAACTGAAGATCACTTGGAAGTCTACCACCTCTTTTAAAAATCATAACTTTCGTTTTAGATACATTGACCTTTAACTTCCATGTATTGCAATAATCATACAAGAGACATATATTGTGTTGAAGTTCTTCTGCTGAGTTTGCAAAAATTACGATATCGTCCGCATATAATAACAGGGAAACTTTAAGTTAACATATTTACATCTATTCCTTCAACACCACTTTTTGAAAATGTATCTCTAAGTCGTTTAAGAACATAGAAAAAGGAAACAGTGAGAAACATTCACCTTGTCTTACCCCTAGTGTACATGTAAATTCATTACTTAAATTATTCAAATACTTTTCTTTTGATTTTACACATTTGTACATAGATTGAATGACATCTAAAATTTTACCTCTAAACCCTAACTGAATAAGCTTGTACCAAAGATTTTCCCTAACAACGTAATCAAATGCTTTACTGTAGTCACCAAATACACAAAAAAGTTGTTTTCCTTGATTTATAAAATGCGATATTAAACCATTTAAAACAAAAACATTATCTATAGTACTCATATTTGATATAAAACCCGCCTGAGCTTAAATGTAGACATTATATTTTTCAGCCCAATTTTTTAACCTTGTATTTATTACACTTGAAAATAATTTACCAAGACTACTTAACAATGTGATACCTCTATAATTTTCTACTTCATTAACACTACCTTTCTTATGTAACGGAATGACATATCCTTCTGACCATCTATCAGGAAAATATCCAGTTTCTAAAATTTTATTAAATAAAACAAATAATAAAGGAATAAAAACATCTTTTCCTGATATAAAAAAATCATTAACCAGCAAATCTGGGCCTGCAGATCGATTACGTTTTAATTGATTAATTGCTTGTTTTATTTCATATTCTGTAATTATTACATTTAACGCTTGAAACATGACTTTAAATTCTTCATCTCTATATCTACTATTAAACTCTTTTATATCATCATCAGGAACATAAGATCTATCAGCTTGGTTATTTACAGCTCTACAATAATGTTCAAATTCGACAATTGAATTTCTGCCGGTTTAAGCCCTGCAGACTCTTTTAACATATTCCAGTATAAACGAGCATTCTTCAGTTTATTGTTTTCAAAATTTGACGTTTTCTGTTTATCATATGCAAATCTACATGTACGTTATATTTTTTTACATTCTGATCTACATTTAACCATATTAATTCTATTTTCGTCACAAGGGTTATAACGATAACAATTTTAAAGTCGTAAAAATGCATGTATTTTTTCGGCACATTCATTATTATACCAAGGGCAATCAGTCTTAACGCTATGCTCACTATTTAAATTATTAATAACTTTAATTTTTTCTTAAATAGAGGTAATGCAACATCATCTTTAATAGTTTCAAAATTATTCAGACAATCATTTATAGTATAGCCTTCATTACATAATAAAATATCATCTTTTAATCCATTAATATTTTCTTTTACGTCAGTACAATTCAAACGATGAACAAACTCTGAACATAAATCGTTGTTCCACGCATATTTCATTTTAACGGTATCTGATATATTTTCATCAATACACAAAAGAACATTTACATTTTTATCAAACACAATATCAAACTCAATAAGACAGTGATCAGATAAAATATTTGGTTCATGTACATGGAATTTTTTTACTTTACATGTTTAAAAGAATTTTGTTTACACAATACATAATCAATAACACTAGCACCACGCTTTTTTATATTGTACAAATGTATAATTACCAATATTCAAATCGTTTCCTGATCTACCATTCAGTATTCGTAACCCTGTTTGTTTACAAAAATCAATTAAAGCTTATCCATTATTATCAACATGACCGTAATCTTTTGATATTCTGGGTGACTCACTATCAATAATATTATCATCCGGTAAAATATATAGATATGTGTCATATAGTTCTGGCTTCCAAAACTTTATAAGCCGCTTTTTAACATTTTTGTTTTTCATCTGATGCGGCATTAAAGTTTTGGATTACATCCGTTACGAAACCTAACCAGAATAACATATGTTGATTTATTCTTGTTTTTCACTTGCAAATACACTTGACCCAATCAATTCTTGTGCATTTTACGATAAAACAATCATTTTAATATCATTCTATACCAATTAAAGTATCAAAATATTAATACCGTCATTAAAATTGCCTATTTAACTGTAAAATATCAATTTACGCCGACTACAGTTGGCCATGACATTCAGGTGTCACGCGAGATCTCGTATGACGTCATTCGTGGGAACAGATTTGAATAGAGTCGTGTACTATATTTAGAACATTTTGTTGACATGATTTCGATACTTTTATTCAAGATAATGTTTTTATTTATTTTCATTAATTTTTTAGTACTTAAATACGATTGTATTGAATATAAAAGTCAGTAAATCACCTTTCAATATCTTTAAAAAAAGTAATTTATAAAAATATTGGAGGCACATGGGTTCGTAAAGGTCAATCTCGTAATCACGTGATCAAACATTTTGGCAATATGGCGGCCAAGTGCCGAAAATTTTACCTGTCGGAAACTATTAGGTAGTTTATATTCGTAATAAGATTTTTATTTGTCCATCCTTGGCTTATCAACAGATTATATATAGTTTTATCAAGGTATGCTTCACTTTACTTCATGGCATGTTCGATGAATAAATACGAGCGTGTCAGATTCCTGGCACGATTATTGGTGGACTTTCCCTACGGGGTTATCTTCAGCGTTCACGTCATGTCATAGTATATAAACGGGTACGCTGAAGACCTTAAGCTATGTGTCATATTATAAAATGCAACAAAATCTGGTAAATCTGGTACGTGCGTTATAATCGCCACATAGGAAATAATGTGAATGCATGGAAGAATCATTTTCTATAAAAATACATGAATCAATCAAGCGATCGAAAATATTGTCATTCACAATTGATTGTCTACTACTGTCATCTGGTATGAATAACATAAACCTATGTAGATATCTTCAATGGTATTCAACGTACATGACTTTATCTTGATCCATAAGATGTCATCTTTACTTTGAAACACAAGCATATTTGGAGAGAACAGTTTATTTCTGATGTACAAAATTATACCTCCAGAATTACGCTTACACGATTTTTTAATCATAGTTCTGTGCAATACAAAATATTCAAAACCTTTCACGTTTAATCCGAAAACTATTTGTCCATGATTCAGTTAATAAAATTATGTCATTATTATCAAAAATTGATTTTAACTCTTCAGATTCCAGTTTATTAGTTCTTTTTGTTTCCAAACCATTTATATTCAATAATGCAATACGAATTTGTACCTTCCCCGACATATCCTAGTTATTGCCTTGATGCGCTTTCGGTGTAAGTGGGTCAGCGATAGATTTACCTGTTGATCTATTTTTAGATATGTCATCATTAGCAATACTTATGCAATTTACAGGACAGATAATTTTTTTAAATATGTTTTAATACAAATGCAGCATTTTTGTTTTAATCAAATACAATGTAATGGAAAATCACAAACAACCGCTAAAAAATTAACCCATTTTTACAAATAAATGTAATTATTAGAAGACTGATTAGGCCAGCAAATATGATATAATTCGCCTGTGTCTAGTAAATCCCGGTCAAAATAGACCGGGAGAGACCGGAGACCGGTAGCGATCGGACCAGAGAATAGTATATCCCCATAAGCAGTATGTTATCCTGAACAAATACATAACATAACATAACATTTATTCGGCATTAAATGTTACATCATTTATAGCCATTTCAATAGATAATACAAACATATAAGGGCAAGTACATGGTTAACTGAGAATTATATACAAATGATTTATACACATTAATCTTAAATTATTATTTTTTAACAAAGTGAACATAATTAATTTTTCAAAGTATTTCCTTAACAATATTTCTCATCATTATCACCATTTATCTGTTGATTTATTTCTATAGCAAAACATATTGCAAAGATTTTTTTTTCTTGTTACGAGCAACATTTATGTTTAATGAATACATTTTTGTAAAACAATTCAAATATGGAGATCCATTTCATTGTGTTTATATTAACTTAAAATACTTACAAAAGATAAAACGAAAACAAAGCAGTGAACATCAGGTTATGATAATGAAAATAACAAATACAATAACAATGTTTGATGAAATCAATCATTATCCGAAGACATTTTTACGATGAAACTTGTGTGTCAAAAACTGATAATTTTATTTTTGTGTCATATACATTGTAATAATATTCACAATAGAATATTAAAGCTATGCCACAAATAGTACGAATTTGATCCCTGGCAACCTCTTTTAAACTTTTCGGTCGATATCTAGGTCCCTTCAAATTCTTTGAGATAAACTTTTAAAACAAAATAACAAGACACCAATTTGTGGAATTTGAACTTATAATAAAAAAGATTGCATTTATTTTAATAAATAAGGAAAAGATAAACTGACACTTAATATGTTGATTCTAAGCATGGCATATACAAAATCTATCCATCTGCAATTTCCATTGTATGCATAAATGAGACTGTCATGTACTGTTTTTTACAAGTTATATAACAATTTTTAATGAAACTTTTCATTCTATTTAATCCTTATATGTGCAGTTAATTTAAGACATACGATGATATTCATATCCATGGCTGAAGTCGGGGTTGCAAAGGAGTGGCAAATAATTTTTTTAAACTTTGTACTTGTATACAAATAACAACATTTTCAACACATGTTTATATCTAAAACCTTTTACTATAATCATTTTAAAGGTTTGTGCATACAAATACGAAGGTATATTTTTAGCAAATGTGTACATAATTTTGATATAGCCTCAATAAAAACTCCTTATGATAATATTACTAACTATGCTTCCAAACAGAAAATTATGTTTTTACAAGGAAATAAATATCATGTTAGTTTAATACTATTCATTGGCAAACTATACTTAAAACAGCTGTAGAATTACTATTGAATCAATATAAAAAAGTTGTTGACATTTATTTTTCATATTTTTCTTTTATCCTTTCAAATTTGTGAAATAATGTTTGCCAATTTTATTCCAAACCATTAACATCAAACATCAGTTTCCCATCATCTGTATGTTCAAAATGTACTCATGCTTATTTACTCAATTTTCAGATTACAGAATCCAACACAAATGAAAAGACAAATCAGGGAATTGAAGTTTTTGAGTCGTTTGAAGAGTATAAAAGCTTGTTATTGTTTGCTGACACCTCTCCCCCAAAGCATAAACATAAAGAGAGCACGTCACTTTTTATACCATAACAACTTTTAAACAAATCTTTCTGCCAAATCAAAGAGTGTACTTTGTAAATATTGTTCATCTGATATGTTTTGTTAAACCAGTTAGAATTATAACATGGTATTGATTCACGTTACGTGTAAGAAAGTAAAAAAAAGAAGCTTTTAGGCCGCACAACACAAAAACATAACATTGCTTTTACCAATTTAGTGGATAATCTTACTTTTCGCAGGAAATGTCCGTTATTCCAGTTATGCAAGTTCGAATGCAATACGACCTCAAATTAATTACACATTAACTATTTCTGTTTCTGATACTTTATAAAAATTATATTAAAAAGAACATAGACTAAAAGCTACAGATATTGAAATCATAACTTGAAAGAAAATTTTCACTGTAATAAATACGGAGTTAATTAACTTATTAGTTAAATATAATAGAAACTAACGTCACAAAAATATAATGATTTTGTTTATTTTCTTGTCAGAATGGTAACAAAACTTTGTAACTTTAAAAACTAGGCTTATTTGTTCTCAAAACAAAATACTTCCTACCACAGGTGCCGAAATATTACCGACGTTTCCATATTCTACCACTTTCGAAGTCCTTCCGTAATATATCTTCTAAATCGTCACGAGCAAGTGTTGATTTGTACACACACGAGTTACACATTTCAATCTTTTATAACAGTAGACGATGCTGCAGTAAGTAATGATTGCATCGAATATCATAAAGCAGTATGTAAGGATTCCAATGAATATCATAAAGCAGTATAATACTAAATACAATGAATATTATAATGTCAGACATTGCATTCTTGAATGTTATAATTGTCTCAGGTCCAAGATAGGTTTTATTGAGTAAATTCAATTAAAGATTGTTATATCAAGTTTCATAAAAAACATAAATTAATTACTGGAAGGAAATAAGCTTGAATTGTAAGATTATTTTCCTTATTCTATTACATGTAACCTGTATTATAAATCCCAAATAAAACTATTCATATTAATAATAATACAACAACAAAAATAGCAAAACTAGAATAGAAAAATAATAAAAACATTCAGATTCTCTTAGGACATGTTTTCTGCACTAAACAATTGTCTTTTGACAGCTTGTCTTCAAAATTTTGATCCCGTTTCAAAATTCATTTTAATATCTAGTTTTTCCCATTGTTTTTTTGTTTTCTTCTGGAATTCTTTTAATTTGCGAACATGGAATTGCACTAAGGTGTCACATTGTAGGTTGCCGTAAGAACACAAATTCAGATGTTTCTATACTCAACATTTTACCATTTCATTTTTAATGTTAAATTCTACCCAAGCTATTGCAAGGAAGCGTGAAAGATAGATTGCACTATCCTATAAATTCCATGAACAAACTCAACCAAACCGAGCTTGCAATATCTTTTTCAATGTTGCCGTTTAAGACGTCCTATATGGATTCCTTTTTATGCCCCCGCAATATAGTGTTGCCCTGATCCGTCATTTATCTTGGCAACAGTCGCATACATTTATCTCAAATTTGACATATTAAAACATCATAGAAATATGCAGGTCAAGTTCGAATTTGGTTATAAATAAGCCTTTTAAATTGCAAAAGAAATCAAGACTTATTTTCGTAAAATCATATGTGGTGAATTATCTAGTGTTGCTGAAGTTAAAGAAGTATTCGATATTTAAAAGCCTAGAAATAATTTGCGAAGATATTATTGCTGCATTTCTAAAGCATCAATGCTATATGAATGTCTTCCATTGAAGTATACTATTCCGTATCCTTGAAGAGCAGTAATTTTATAAAAGTAATGCAAAGTGCATGTGTCATTTTTGCTCTTAAGTAACCCATTACACCAAAAGCCATCTATGTCTTAAAAAGACCGCAACATTAAGATGAACACGAATTTGAAGGTCAATGCTTTATTGTTGCATTAAGGTAAATATTAAATAAAAAGCAAAATGTAAAGGTTACTTAACTAAGTGTCAATGACTCTTGCACCAATATGACACTTAAGAAAGTCTAGTCTACTATATATAATGGATATAAAACTTTCAGACGAAATTGAAAAAACACACTAGAACTTTGTCAAAAGGACACGGAAGCCCCCCACTGACAACATATATATAGTATATAGTGAAAGAATCTACAAAGGGCCATAATTCTGTTAAATTTGGTCACAGCAAAAATTCCTTCCTTAAATACCATCTACACATTAAGATTGTTCATCCCTGGAAGTTTAAGCAAAATATGCCATCAGGTTTAAGAGGAGTTGCGTTCACAACATTTCTATATGGCATATATTGAAAAAATCAACAAAGGGCCATACTTCTCTTAAATTTGGTTGCAGCGAAAATTCCTTCCTTTACTACCATCTACACATTAAGATTGTTCATCCCTGGGAGTTAAAGCAAAATCATCCATCCGGTTTAAGAGGAGTTGCATTAACAAAATTTCTACACACAAAATTTCTATTACACTTAACATGTTTGTCTCTTCAATAAGAAGCAGTATCAGATATCATCAAGTATGTGCTGACCATAATAAGGTGTACAGTTAGGCTCAATAAAAACAAAAGGGCCATGATGGCCCTGAGGTCGCTCACCTGTATATAGGCCCCCAACCCCCCCCCCCCCAAAAAAAAAAAACGTTGCAGGGCCAATTTAACCAAAGGGCTTTTATTTGAACAAACTTGGTAGACACCCATAAGAAGATGTTTCATGCTAAACATCTAAGCTCTAGCTCATTGGGCTTTTAAAAAGAAGATATAGTTAAAAACAATAACACCCCTGGGGCCGGGCCAATTGACCCCAGGGCTTTTATTTGAACAAACTTTGTAGACACTTATTAGAAGATGTTTCATGCTTAATATCTAAACTCTAGCTATTTGGGTTTTTTCAAAGAAGATTTTAAGTTTTTGCTATACACATATAAAGAAAATCAATGACCCCCGGGGCGGGGCCAATTTTGACCCCAGGTCTTTTATTTGAACAAACTTTGTAGACACTCACTAAAAGATGTTTCATGCTTAATATCTTAACTCTAGCTATTTGGGTTTTTTCAAAGAAGATTTTTTAAGTTTTTGCTATACACATATAAGGAAAATCAATGACCCCGGGGCGGTGCCAATTTTGACCCCAGGGCTTTTATTTTAACAAACTTGGTAGACACCTATTAGAACATGTTTGATGCTAAATGTCTTTGCCATATCTCTTTGAGTTCTTAAAAAGATTATTTTTTAAGTTTTTATTATATGCATATAGGGAAAATCAATGACCCCCCAGGGCGGGGCCAATTTTGACCCCAGGGTTTTTATTTGAACAAACTTGGTAGACACTTATTAGAACATGTTTCATGCTAAATATCTTAGTTTTAACTCTTTTGGTTCTTTAAAAGAAGATTTTTTAAGTTTTTACTATATGCATATAGGAAAATCAATGACCCCCTGGGGCGGGGCCAATATTGACCCCAGGGCTTTTATTTGAACAAACTTGGTATACACCTATTAGAACATGTTTGATGCTAAATATCTTAGCCATAGCTCTTTGAGTTCTTTAAAATAATATTTTTTAAGTCTTTACTATATGCATAAAGGGAAAATCAATGACCCCCCGGGGCGGGGCCAATTTTGACTCCAGGGCTTTTATTTGAACAAACTTGGTAGACACCTATTGGAACATGTTTTATGCTAAATATCTTAGCTCTAGCTCTTTGGGTTCTTTAAAAGAAGATTTTTTAAGTTTTTACTATATGCAGATAGGGAAAATCAATGACCCCCCGGGGCGGGGCCAATTTTGACCCCACGGCTTTTGTTTGAACAAACTTGGTAGACACTCACTAGAAGATGTTTCATGCCAAATATCTAAGCTCTAGCTCTTATGGTTTTTTAAAAGAAGATATTTAAAGTTTTTTCTTTCGGTTGCCATGGCAACCAGAGTTCTGCATGGAATTAAATTCTTTGAACAATTTTTAAAGGTGACCACCAAAGGAACATTCCTGTGAAGTTTGGATGAAATTGGCTTAGTGGTTTATGAGGAGATGTCATTTAAAGTAAAAGTTTACGGACGGACGGACGACGGACGGACGGACGAGGGACGAAAAGCGATCACAAAAGCTCACCCTGTCACTTTGTGACAGGTGAGTTTAAAATAAAGTACGATAAAATGAAAAGTACAACTGATTGTAATTTGTTAGTTATTTAGAATCAATTAAGTGCGTCAATTGTGCAATCAACACCTATTGTAAACACATATTCGATAAAGAGATGACGTGGTGTTTTTTATTTTATTTTATCTCTTTGCCAAGAATTAGTATCTCGCCTACTTGTTGACACGAAATTTAAGGTATGACCATATAAGGAACTGGAAATTTGACAATATGGATCAGTTTAGTACCTGGTGTACAGGTGTATGCAAAATATAAACAAACTTTTCATACGGAAATCGAGTTTTGGCCGCTTTACTGAAATTAATCATGAATGTTAGGAAGTTTAGAAGAACCTTTAAATAAGAGCCTAACTATAAAAAATCCCTTAAATTTACTAAAACGAATGCCTGTTTTCAAAGTTTTCCTATTCATTTTCAAAAGTATATTCATTTTGGTTGACATTGTAAGATATTAAATCAAACTAAGAATGCGATTTTTATGTAATTTTGTTGTGATTAATGCTTCCGAGGGATCACTTTGTTTCCAGATTTTTATAATCTTATATAGTGTTGCTGTACTGTTTGTAGCAAAGGAACTATAAATAAATAAATTAATAGGTAAAATACAAATAAGAGTTGCAAGGATTATTTTAAACAAAACATTACGAATAAGAAATCAAAATATACTAAGAACCTGGGTGGATATTGTTCAATGAACGATGTAATTTTCATACTGGAATTAATATTTATAAAGCTTATAATAACCTAGCCCCATCTTATATCACTGAAATTTTAACTTTTCTTACCAATGAAATTCACTATTTAAGATCAGCATCACAAAATGACACCGTACAAACTATGGTAAAATAACTTTTTGTTACGATGGCAGATATTTGCCAGTTAAGTCAGATCAAAGAGTGTCCTTAAAATACCATCATCGTTTTTTTACAAATAACAGCTAGATGATTTCTCTTTTGTTCATCAGCGAGATATAAATACACTGTATAAATGTTGAACAAATGATTATTAAGAAACGATAATGAGGAAGATAAGGAAGATTTATACATAAGATTTTGGTTTTAAAAAGTATGTCTGTAAGCTTATAATCTGTTACTGCAAACTACACGCTTAAAATAATGTTTAGAAATGATTTCTAAGACATACATTGCCTGAATGATAAAATATCTAAAAACAAACATTATTGCATTGATTTTGTAATTTAGACACAACTATTTAGCGGTTTCCTCGCATTCTTGTTATTCAGAAACTTTTATTAAATATATAATTATACGATTTTATAGAAATGTCTCACTATATTGCTAAAAATTTGACAGCAATGTCGCCTTATCTCCAATTACATGTATATTCGTGTGCTACAATTCATTAAGTTACCGAGTATGAGCTTAAATTTCAGATAACTTTACGAAAAGCAGAACAAAATATTACTTTTTTTTCTTAATTCGGATAAATGTTGTAAAGTGAATAGAAAACGGTTCATATATTTTCGTAGAGACACGCATTTGTTCCTTCGTATTTCCTCGTATTAAAAATCAGCGAAAGTTAAAGATTTGATTCTAAAATATAGACTCGTGAAGTATGCGGGCTAACGGGCTGACAGTCTGGCGGGCTAACAGTGTGAACTGGGCGGGCTAGCAGTCTAGCGGGCTAACAGTGTGAACTGGGCGGGCTAGCAGTCTAGCGGGCTAACAGTGTGAACTGGGCGGGCTAGCAGTCTAGCGGGCTAACAGTGTGAACTGGGCGGGCTGGCGGGCCAGCGGGCTAAAATCTAAAACTTTATTGATTCAACATAAAAATGTTATGATGCATTACCTGGCAGTGTGAACTCGGCGGGCTAACAGTGCAGCGGGCTAGCAGTGTGAACTGGACGGGCTGGCGGGCCAGCGGGCTAAAATCTTAAACTTTATTGATTCAACATAAAAATGTTATGATACATTACCTGGCAGTGTGAAGTGGGCGGGCTAACAGTGTAGCGGGCTAGCAGTGTGAACTGGGCGGGCTGGCGGGCCAGCGGGCTAAAATCTAAAACTTTATTGATTCAACATAAAAACGTTATGATACATTACCTGGCAGTGTGAAGTGGGCGGGCTAACAGTGCAGCGGGGCTAGCAGTGTGAACTGGGCGGGCTGGCGGGCCAGCGGGCTAAAATCTAAAACTTTATTTATTCAACATAAAAATGTTATGATACATTACCTGGCAGTGTGAAGTGTGCGGGCTAACAGTGTAGCGGGCTAGCAGTGTGAACTGGGCGGGCTGGCGGGCCAGCGGGCTAAAATTTAAAACTTTATTGATTCAACATTGAAACCTCATGATACATTTCCTAGCAGTGTGATTTGGACGGGCTGACAGTGTAGCGGGCTAGCAGTGTGAACTGGGCGGGCTGGCGGGCCAGCGGGCTAAAATCTAAAACTTTATTGATTTAACATAACAATGTTATGATACAATACCTGGCAGTGTGAAGTGGGCGGGCTAACAGTGTAGCGGGCTAGCAGTGTGAACTGGGCGGGCTGGCGGGCCAGCGGGCTAAAATCTAAAACTTTATTGATTCAACATAAAAATGTTATGATACATTACCTGGCAGTGTGAACTGGGCGGGCTAACAGTGTAGCGGCTAGCAGTGTGAACTGGGCGGGCTGGCGGGCCAGCGGGCTAAAATCTAAAACTTTATTGATTCAACATAAAAACGTTATGATACATTACCTGGCACTGTGAAGTGGGCGGGCTAACAGTGCAGCGGGATAGCAGTGTGAACTGGGCGGGCTGGCGGGTCAGCGGGCTAAAATCTAAAACTTTATTAATTGAACATAAAAATGTTATGATACGTTACCTGGCAGTGTGAACTGGGCGGGCTAACAGTGTAGCGGGCTAGCAGTGTGAACTGGGCGGGCTGGCGGGCCAGCGGGCTAAAATCTAAAACTTTATTGATTGAACATTAAAACCTCATGATACATTTCCTAGCAGTGTGAATTGGACGGGCTGACAGTGTAGCGGGCTAGCAGTGTGAACTGGGCGGGCTGGCGGGCTAAAATCTAAAACTTTATTGATTTAACATAAAAATGTTATGATACATTACCTGGCAGTGTGAAGTGGGCGGGCTAACAGTGTAGTGGGGCTAGCAGTGTGAACTGGGCGGGCTGGCGGGCCAGCGGGCTAAAAACTTAAACTTTATTGATTGAACATAAAAACGTTATGATACATTACCTGGCAGTATGAACTGGGCGGGCTAGCAGTGTGAACCGGGCGGGCTGGCGGGCCAGCGGGCTAAAATCTAAAACTTTATTGATTTAACATAAAAATGTTATGATACATTACCTGGCAGTGTGAACTGGGCGGGCTAACAGTGTAGCGGGCTAGCAGTGTGAACTGGGCGGGCTGGCGGGCCAGCGGGCTAAAATCTAAAACTTTATTGATTGAACATAAAAACGTTATGATATATTACCTGGCAGTGTGAACTGGGCGGGCTAGCAGTGTGAACTGGGCGGGCTGGCGGGCCAGCGGGCTAAAATCTAAAACTTTATTGATTTAACATAAAAATGTTATGATACATTACCTGGCAGTGTGAACTGGGCGGGCTAACAGTGCAGCGGGATAGCAGTGTGAACTGGGCGGGCTGGCGGGCCAGCGGGCTAAAATCTAAAACTTTATTGATTCAACATAAAAATGTTATGATACATTACCTGGCAGTGTGAACTGGGCGGGCTAACAGTGTAGCGGGCTAGCAGTGTGAACTGGGCGGGCTGGCGGGCCAGCGGGCTAAAATCTAAAACTTTATTGATTGAACATTAAAACCTCATGATACATTTCCTAGCAGTGTGAATTGGACGGGCTGACAGTGTAGCGGGCTAGCAGTGTGAACTGGGCGGGCTGGCGGGCCAGCGGGCTAAAATCTAAAACTTTATTGATTGAACATAAAAATGTTATGATACATTACCTGGCAGTGTGAAGTGGGCGGGCTAACAGTGTAGCGGACTAGCAGTGTGAACTGGGCGGGCTTGCGGGCCAGCGGGCTAAACTTTAATACTTAATTGTATCAACATGAAAACCTGATGATATATATTTCTTAGAAGTGTGACAATATGAAAACCTCATGATACATTTCTAAGAAGTGTGAAGTGGGAGGGCTGGCGTGTTCATGATTCATTAACTGAAGTTGGCGTTTTTTCATCATGGCAAAGAAACAGGCACAGTTATGGACTTACAAAAGGATTTAAACCAAGACCTTTGTACTCGAGCCAACTTCTGGCGAACTGGTTAATATACCGGACTCTCAGTCCAGGGGCAGAGATTTTTCTGGGGTCACTCCTGTCAAATATTCCGTATTAAATTTAAACCATGGTCTCAACCAACCAGGGATGGTTATGGAACTGGCATCTTTTGTTTTAATAGCAAAAACTAGACATTTTTAAAACTCCTAATCCCGGCAGGCTGAAACAAACTTTTTTTTTCTTTTTTCTTTTTCAAATAGTTCAATCAAATTTAATAATGATCACATAAAAAAATTCTGGGGCATACTGGGCCTTTTGAGGTTATACTTTAGGAGCGTCACTGAAAAAGAAAACAACGACAACAAACACAAGAAAAACGTTTTTACTGTTATATAGGTACATATTTTTCTTCTTGTGCATTTTTTGCGATTACTACAGTTAAAGGGATTTAGTATTTTGTATGGAAGTCAAAATACTACTTTGTTTACATTTTGCTACTTTTATGACAAATAATTTCACATTAAGCGCTACTTTCTTCGTTAGAAGCATTTAACAAGCTCTGAAACTATTATTTAAATGTTTTAAAGCAGCACACCTCCAGATTCATGCTAATTTTCATGAAAATTTGAAAATGTATTTAACGCTTTAATATTGTAAAGTTACCAAAATAATGCAATTTAGACATTATCAATGCCACTTACAACCTATGTAAATTACTATAAAGAGGACAAAATCTGCAAAAATAGCCCTTACTGCGTTCGTAACGCAATAACATTAAATTTTAGTTATACATACTGAAAAATTCGGTCATTAATAGCACATTACATGTAAAGTTTTACTAGAATTTTGAATCTTTACTGTATACCTTTCCTAAAATCTTACTACATGTACACTTTTCTCAGGTTTGATATTATCGAAATAGTTTTGCTCATTTGGAGGCGTGCAGCTTTAAAACTTGATCTCGATCATGTTTCTCCTTTTTAAAGAAGTAATAATATATTCATTTCTGAGGCATAATTGTCCGTTTTCTCGACAGAATAAAACGTGGTTTTAACAAGCGACGTCGTTTGATTTATCTTTCTGGCACTCCCAATGCAAACGTTTAAACGAACACATTAATGGACAGTGAAACTCTATAAAGTTTATCTGTTCCTGAGAACATTAGCTATTTGCTCGATGGGCGCCGCATCATTGGCCTCGTCGGCGTTACAGCCAAAGAATGGAGCGGGGTTGCAGGTCTCCACAATTGTTTTGCTGTTAATCTCGCCACATACAGTAACTCGTTCTGTATGTCGGGCGAAGTGTATTTCGAGCGAGCATTACCTCCGTTAGAACCGTATTATGCTTCATATAGTTCTTTATGGATTAATACTCTTTACGTTATATTATTATTGGAACTTATTAGATCTACCGATCTATATTTATATTAGAATCAATGATATAATTAGAGCTAGATCTATATAAATGTTGGAACCATGCCTCAAAACACTCCAACACCACCCACGCCTATACCCTTTAGTTTTCTCACCGTTTTTCGTAAATTTGAGTTTTCGTTTTCCTGGATCAATGTTACGCACGTGCGTAGGTGCGTAACGCTAGCTACGCCCCTGCCTTTGTTTGGGTTATAATTCAATGTATCTATTGACACCAGAGGTGTTAATAGTCTTACCACATTCAGAAACTTTTGCATACGATTTGTATTGAGCGATACTTAGCGACTTGTATTTTACTCGCAAAATAAATCTATAAAATATCACACAGCAATTGCTCCATGAAGTACTGAAACCAAAACTGTTATACTTCAAGCCCAGCCAATTGCATGTAAAATCCCCACATAGTGAGGAAACTCTGATGATACATCTGTCGGTATAAGTATGCCGTCGCTTTGTGGTTTTTCACAATTTGACATTCGTAATATAGTGCAGGAAGTACAGAAGATGGCCCATTTCAGAAGCATACCTGGATCTTTTATGTGTCAGGTGTAATGCACCGATACACGGGACCTCGCTTTAAAGTCCCATCCGAAAGACTGTTGGTAATGTTAGGGAGGAGCGGGGGATCGAACTCAAACCCCTTGATTATATATACAAATGTATGTATTTAACCACCAGACCACAGATCCGCTCCTAAATAAATCGCCAGATTCCTAGATGTCCTTATGCTTATGGACAAGCTTCTGTCATTGTACGATATATACACCTATGTATGTATCTCTGGTGCAACTTCTGCTTCACTACATGAGGCTCTACATTTGACTGCCCTACTACTAAAATCTTATGTTGTAGTGGTTTTTTTTTCTGTTTCAGTTAAGATCGTTTTTTCTGTATACCATGCATCACTTAAATATCAATACGGATTTAAAACCATTTAGTGTACTCTCAAGGATCGTGTATACTATATGAAACAAGCATTGTTAGCCCGCCGAGTTCACACTGCTAACAAATGCATCATAACGCTTTAGTGTTAAAATAATTAAGTATGGAATTTAGACCACTAGACTGCTAGCACAGAGCTTATACTGCTAGGAAATGTATAGTAAGGTTTTTATGTTGATTCAATTAAGTTTAAAGTTTAGCCCGCTGGTCCGCCCAGTTCACACTGCTAGGAAATGAATCAAGAGGTTTTAATGTTGATTCAATTAAGTTTTAAAGTTTAGCCCGCTGGCCCGCCAGCCCGCCCAGTTCACATTGCTAGCCCGCCACACTGTTAGCCCGTCCATTTCACACTGCCAGGTAATGTATCATAACGTTTTCATATTCATTCAGTAAAGTTTTAGAGTTTAGCCCGCTGGCCCGCCAGCCCGCCCAGTTCACACTGCTAGCCCGCTACACTGTCAGCCCGTCCAATTCACACTGCTAGGAAATGTATCATGAGGTTTTAATGTTGAATCAATAAAGTTTTAGATTTTAGCCCGCTGGCCCGCCAGCCCGCCCAGTTCACACTGCTAGCCCGCCACACTGTTAGCCCGTCCATTTCACACTGCCAGGTAATGTATCATAACGTTTTTATGTTCAATCAATAAAGTTTTAGATTTTAGCCCGCTGGCCCGCCAGCCCGCCCAGTTCACACTGCTAGCCCGCTACACTGTTAGCCCGCCCACTTCACACTGCCAGGTGATGTATCATAACATTTTTATGTTGAATCAATAAAGTTTTAGATTTTAGCCCGCTGGCCCGCCAGCCCGCCCAGTTCACACTGCTAGCCCGCTGCACTGTTAGCCCGCCCACTTCACACTGCCAGGTAATGTATCATAACGTTTTTATGTTGAATCAATAAAGTTTTAGATTTTAGCCCGCTGGCCCGCCAGCCCGCCCAGTTCACACTGCTAGCCCGCTACACTGTTAGCCCGCCCACTTCACACTGCCAGTTAATGTATCATAACATTTTTATGTTCAATCAATAAAGTTTTAGATTTTAGCCCGCTGGCCCGCCAGCCCGCCCAGTTCACACTGTTAGCCCGCTAGACTGCTAGCCCGCCCAGTTCACACTGTTAGACCGCTAGACTGCTAGCCCGCCCAGTTCACACTGTTAGCCCGCTAGACTGCTAGCCCGCCCAGTTCACACTGTTAGCCCGCTAGACTGCTAGCCCGCCCAGTTCACACTGTTAGCCCGCCAGACTGTCAGCCCGTTAGCCCGCGTACTTCACGAACATCCAAATTTTTTGATTTCTCATAACAGGACAACTTAATTATCAACAATGGTTTCATAGGTAAAAATAGTGTTTTGCGTGCAGCATAAAATATACTTAGTCTAATTACGTTTTCCTATGTTGTCTTCATTTTTTAAGTTCTAGTATTCATTTCTGTTACGATTTGCTTTCTTAAAAAGTTTATTCGTATATAGTAAGAATCTGTGTATGTTAAGTAAATATGTCATAAAAACATAATTATATAAGACATAAGAAAACAACCAGTCATGGTAATCTGAGAAAAGGTTGTTTGAGCCGCTGACAATAAAAAATACAAAGACACATGGAATATTCTTAAACTCGCACACATTGAGAGATGTTATGAAATAGACAGACACAGACACTATATATTAACATATTACAAGGTACACAAATGCATACAATTAGTAATCACTAGTACACCGGGATATTTTAAAATTATCACCAGAGATCGAGAAAATTGATTTCAAAATGAAAGTACAAGAAATGAGCTAACGACATTATCGAGCCTGATCAGACTGCACAAAAATTTATTTGAGGATCTAGTACGTTGTGTAAATGAATGCTTTTGTTCTCAAAGAAAATTATCTAAAACAGTCATTGTGATAGCTATTATTTATGTTATCTATAAGTTATAGGATTCACATTTCAAATTAAGAATAAAAAATACCATTTGAATGTGTGCCAGACGTTTGACAAAATTAAATCAGTTTGAGAGGGTTTCTTGTTAAGCTTGATAAAAACGATCTCATTAACGCTTTCTATGACAGTTATACAACACTGTTTTTACGTTCATTTCGTATTAGGTTTTATATTACAAGTACGAATAAGAAATCTCTTACAAAATCTCAATGTATCACGGTAGAAATGTATTTTGGGGATAATGAAATAGATTGTCCAATTAAAGTAAAAGCACATACTTACATGATACTTACATGATCCACCCTTGCTTGTATAAATTGTTATGATATGTTACATTAAATTTACGTTACCTAATCTTAAGGCATTATAGATGTAGGAAGGATGATCTGATAGCTGAAAGACTGACACTTTAAGATAATAAAGATTCTTTTATATTGAAAATTAATTATAGAGACTAGTGAAAATACAACGAAGAAAACAGCAATGTTCTTTGAAGTAACTAAATCGATTTCATTTACAGTTCATGTGTCAATACCAATCGTCAGTATACCTGTAATTGTGTATATAAAACAATCTAGTAAGCAAATAGTAAAATTTTTCAATATGGTTGGTGATATAAAAGAATAAACTAACGACAAAACACATTTTCTATACCAGAAAAAGTTGATTTTTTTATAGTTTACAAGGAAATTATTTGAAATATTTAACCATAAAAGGCGTTTTGGAGCCACAGCAAAGGTTATTTTTGTAAATAACAAACTACAATAATTTAAAGCATTTCAAATATTAAGTGTTGTTAAACGTATTGTTTCCTAAAACGGTAGGATAAAAAAGAGTCAGATTAGTTAAACGTAAACTTGTAATATCTAATCAGACTACATCTTAGAAGCCAATTTATATGTTTTAACGATGTACATGCATTAAAGTATATGTGATAAATGTAACGTTAAATGAGAACAGTATGGATGAGATTCATATATGACCCAAACATGTCCAATTCAAATTATCATTTTATATGATAACAATTTAACAACAATATTTTTGCTATCACAGAAAGACATGTCAATGTTTATGGTTAATCTATTTACATCAAAACAAAAAATAATAGTAGGGACCTATCAATAGTTTTACTCTAAAATTAAGGTTAATTTGGGTTTTTCCTAGCTAGTATCGACAAATATTTACAGTTACAGCTTTAAAATAATGGTAAATGGTAGTGTTCCGTGACGGACGCTACTACTGTGAAAGTTCGTTTGAACCAGAGGACAAAATCCAAATTTGCCGAGTTTTGGTTAACATATTGTAAATTTGAGTTGCACTGTTGTAATTTTCAGAGTGAAATTACAGTATAAATGACTTTCATAGTTTGTTGTAGGGAAAGGTTGAAAATGTAACGTAATAATACAGTAATATCGAGATGGTTTTTATACAGGAATACAAAAAAAGTAGCACTGCTACAATTTAGATTCCATTAGTTCTGTTATAATGTATCAAAACAAAATATGTTTTAAGATTAGGTCTGCTGTATCTTTTATTATCATTCGATTTAGATTTCATAACTTGGTAATAATTGTTTAATTAAAGGACGGATATGTAAAGACTGTACTTTAAAACGATGCTTAGAGAGAACGTTTGTTTCGATTATTCATAAATACAAAAATATATCGCCAGAAACCAATTTTCTCTAGATTTCCTGATAATATTACAATATCAATTTCCATTCCAGCCAATAGTAATAACATAATTACAAATAAAACATGCAGAGAAATTGATATAACATGGCGCGCAATTATATGTCGTCTGCAGCTGTTATTAAATTCTTGAACATTCGCACTGCAAGGTAAGTAAGTACTGCAGAATTAAGTTTCCGTGCCTTAAAGCTTTTATCATTTTATAACTTTTATAAATCTCCAGAAAGAATAAACAAGTAAATCGGCGGTAATCGAAAACTAAGAATCCACCATGCAATTACGCCATTATTATAAAAAACGTTATTTTGGTAATGGTCAAATATTTGTTATTGCAATTCGTAAAAGGACAAGAAACTTATCATGTAAATGGAAAAAAATGACGACGTTTGATATATACTCTCGTGAATTTAACTTCTAGCTGCAAATATCTGTCATTATTTATTATAACCCAATACTTAGTCCAGCAAATATTTGTTGTCTTTTTTTTCAAATTAAGGTTAAAACATATAAAAATAATAATTTTACTTTACATTTGATAAATATTATTAGCTGTGTACGATTCTTCTTACTCATTACTTTTAATGTTTATCATCGCCCAAGGCATGTGTGTCTCATTCAGATTTAACAGATTCGTTTTTTATGCAAAGCTACAGAACAATGATATCACAGGTAGTTATGAAATAATATGTTTATCCACCGTGACATCTATCAGCTGCATAATTATGTTTTCCTCTCTAATTGATAGATATTTCTTGCATATCCGTTAGGTTTACCCCTACTGCATATGAATTCCATACATTGGGATACTAGACGTGTCGTGTGCTCCAAATGACCCGTTTTCAGTTCATTTTCTAAATGAAATGCGTTCTAAGAATAACGTCATTTCATCGTTATGAAAGAAGTTGATGGTTTATAAGAAAATGGTGATTGCGAGAATTACATTTATTTCCATGGCAAATTAATAAATTGACGTAAACTATTTAAAAATACGAAAGAACATGGAAGACAACTAAATAACAGTAATAATATCTTTTATATGCTGCTGTGCAGATCTAATCCGTCTCGAGGGGAAACGCCCATTGATTGGTAACGAGGCTGGACGAGTTACTGCCCATGGGCGAGTTCCCGAGGGACGGATAATCCGATCCGAACCACAAACATATGTCAGATATTTTTTCTTGGATATTCTACCTTATTCCATTATCTTTTAAACTCTTTATCTAAATAAAACCGTTTTCTTTGGAAATTGATGTCATTACACCAGTAACAAGAATAAAGATCAACAAGGCAAAGGAGCCGTTCACAGGACGTGGCCCCCGACACACCCAAGTAAGGCACCCAGAAGGCACCAAACAAAACCCTGGGTAACGAAGTCAGGTTACGGCCAATCGACAACTTATTTTGTTTATTTAGGAACAATTTAGATAAAGGCTCATTATGCCTCATAAATATTTTCTTTTTTAAAGTAAAAATGTCAAACGTGGGTTAAATAATCTTTTACTACAATACTGGATTATTATTTGTATATTATATGTTAAACAACTGTAGAATGTTGCGCTGATATGTGCAGTAATGTGTCAAAAAGGTAGCAACGTATAAATAAAGTAGTATTTCGACTTCCATATGACATATACATTCACTATGGTTTTACCCTGTGCAACCATAGCAAAGATGTAATTAAGAAATCTGCTCGCATCATTTTGCAAACAATATAACATGAACTGAAATCTATAAATGCGTATAAAGATATCTTATGAAAAGTTAATAAAAATTGTCTAACAAAGTCATTGTAATAGCTTTTATTTCTGTCATCTATGTGTTATAATACTACAGGTTTCCTATTACAAATTAAGAATTATAACAAATATCATTTAAACATGTGCCAGACATTTGATTCCGATAAGATATAAGACCGTTTTTATATAAAAGACTTCATTAACGCTTTCTATGGCAGTAATATTACAATGTTTTATACGTTCATTTCGTTTTAGATTTTATATTACAATACAAAATAAGTAATATCTGATATCTATTTATACAAAATATCAATATTATCTCAGTGGAATGGTATCTTAGGGATCATAATCTAAATTTGTCTAACTAATTTAAAAAAAACACGTATTAACATTCACTCTTGCTTGTATGGATTATTTAGATATG
Organism: Ruditapes philippinarum; assembly: GCF_026571515.1. Lineage (NCBI taxonomy): Eukaryota > Metazoa > Mollusca > Bivalvia > Venerida > Veneridae > Ruditapes > Ruditapes philippinarum. Next base: position 180,779 of record NW_026858564.1, read on the forward strand.
TTAAATGCAATTTACAAAAACCTTATCTAAATGCAGTATCAAAGATTATTTATATCGAACTTAAAACAGACTAGTGCAAATATAATGAAGAACACAACAAGTGACATTATGCCCAGCAAAGTGAAAATGGTTGGTGAACAGGTAAAAATAAAAACTTAACAGTTTTTCTTAGTCATTCATTATACGAGTGTCCTTCTTGGACAATGGATGAAAGTTATTGGATCGATATGAATGATTTTGTACATAGGATATAACAGTAATTGACAGAAAACATAGCATAAGCCATATTCAATCATTAACAAAAATATAATGGAATCATTCCACGATTACGTTCTTTTTTGTGTTAAAAACTGTTAAAAGTTCATTTTTGTTTTGTGACATTAAAAACAAAAACAAAAGAAGCAAACAACTGTATATTATTTTTAAGCTATGACAAAAAATTATTCATTGATTCATTTTCATCCTCATTCTTTACAATTTACATCGCCTATAGAAACAGCATGCTCTTGTCATTTTTTGTATGTAAGCAATAAGTCAATAAAATGAAACTCTCTCATATTCTAGAAAAGTGCTAGTGCTAAGCTTCGTCGTACATTAACATTTGCGGAAGCTCTCTAACTTTTGCCCTTAGGCATCGGGCTAAAATGTGTTCTCGTTGTTTACCACACTTTCCGAAAACACATTTCATGCACACTCTTTCAAATAAGTTTCATATGGCGAAAAGCGCTAAAAAATTAGCATGTTGTAGTTTGAAAAGGTTGTTCTGAAAAATAACATTTGATTATATCACATGCATACGTTATATACATTGTATATATATTTGACATATATTTTTTTGACCTTCTTTATTTGATAAAACGGTATTTTACAACAATATTGACCCGACAAAAATGTGTGCAACAAACAGTGTTTTCTTTGTTTTGTTTTATTTTTGTTTGTGTTGTTGTTTTTTTTTGTTTTTTTTTTTTTTGTGTTTTTTTTTTTGTTGTTATATCAATAAATTCGTTAGATAAATGACTTTTACGGAAGAAAATGAAGTGCCTGGTCAATATTGTTGGACAATATACAATGTTGTCAATTCTAACACTCCTTGTGATTTTGTCACTATAGACAAAGTAGGAAAAAACCGCCGTTAAACAATGGGACTACTTGTATATGCGACTGTTATGTTTTCTCCCTCGATTATATAATTTACAAAGCCTTTTAAAGCCACAATGACAACGCATTTGATTGATTTTTTCGGTCCTTATGATGTTTTCTTTTTATACAATACCGAAATAATATCTCACATACACTTACGCCACTAATTTGATCCATATCAGTTAATAAAATATTTTGATAAAACGGCGCCCATCCGTAAGCTGTGCAAACATTCAAGAATGATAAATGGGGCACTGATGTAAACACATACAATTCATTCATACGTAAGTTTTTTGTTGTTGAAAGCTTGATAAAATAACTTTTTTTCTAATTATTTCTTTTGTTTAATAATTTCTATATCTTAAAATAAGTAGGGTGCAGAAATCGCACTGCGTTAAAGGAAATTGGCACCCAAAGTTATTTCCGCTTGAAAAACTAACAGTAATCTTCCGTATTTTATCTTGTTAGAATCGATATAATATCGGTATAAGCGGTGTTTATCGCTAAGACCAATATTATTTCTTAAATATATACGCTGATATATCTGATGACATTCAAAATTAGAACCACTAAATTAAAGTTGTTTGATACATGGGTGCACTGACCTTTTTGCTTTTAGTATGCCGATTTGTAATTTCTATACATTACATGAATCCTTACAAAAATATTCTACATGAGTGAAGTTGACACACTTATAAAAACGCCAATATGTTCATTCCGTGCACATTTTTTTTCTCTTTATGCTTAAATGATTTTATACTCCCAGAGGCATTTACAGATTATGGTAATTAATTAACTTGTTTTGCGTCAAATAAAAAGAGAATAATATAAAAGTGAGGCCAACTGAAACAGGATGAAGAACATAATTTTAAATATAGTTTTAAAAAATGGCGGATAATTTTCATTTCTATTGCAGATTTTTTTAAATGAATTAGTATGTATTATTTCAAAAAAGTAGAAAATAAGTAGCCAATTGCAAATTCTTGAAATTCCTTTTAATATACCAACGTTTTGAATGAGCAGCTTTCTTCGGGGTACATACATGGTAAAAACTATGTTATATTAAGTGCAAAATTACATAAATATAATTATAAAAAGTGAAATATATAGAGGATATTAAATGAGTGTAAGGTCAATACTGAATTAATTGGGCGAGTTGAATGAAAATATATTATGCGAGCCCATGGATGCATACTATTAATTTATTCAACGAGTACATTAATTCAGTGAGGACACTATACAAATATGATATTCTATATATCACATACCCATAGAAAAGACAGTTTAAAGTGGGAAAAAATCAATTTTATGGTACACTATAGTGTAACGCTAACATTTAGCGCTATGTTGGATATGGAAAATGACGTCACGTCAAAATATATACACGGCTTTGCAATATCGTTTTTACGGCAAAAAGAAAATGGCACAGATATGTGATAAGTAATTATAGTAATACAACAAACGAAACAATAAAATGAAAATAACAACGAAGACAACTGAACCGTAAGGCTACTGCTCTTCCTTTGCATTTAGAAAAGTTTTGATTTCAATTTGATCTCATTTTAATTCCACATATGTATACATTAACAATACCGTGTTCGTTTAATTTACGTTTATTTGTAAAAATTGCTCCTCTGATATGCAATACAATATGATCCATTCTCGTACGATTATTCATTTAATTTAAATTTTAGTGCAATTTCCTGTGCTATATTGCAAAATAATACGGTCAACTGAACGGAATTAAGATGAACGTCACAACAATGATTGATAATTAGAAAGGAAATGCTTCTCAATTTGGAACTAAGTTTTCAGCAAAGAAGGAAATGCATGTCTATATTTGTACACATATTTACTATATCTGTTTTACTATGAAGAATATATAGAAATATAATTATTTTTAACTGGATTTACAAACAAGGCGTTTGATTAAATTTTTGAAATTATTTTGTCTTTGCTAGAAATATTCCTAACATGTACAGTTTAAGTTAGTTATTTCAAATCGCAAAGATTTGGAAAATACGAAACCATGTCAAAGAAAGTCAATCATGAAAATAGTTTTAAGATGACTTACACATTCTTGTTTTTATCCTATTCTAGAATGCCATGTGTATAACTCTGTCATGCTCTTAATAACGTAAATGATTCTCTAAATATCTAAATATCATTTTGTCCTTCAAGCAAATGTCTTACTTCATGAGTATTCCCGTGAACACTTCAACCAGTGGAACAAATAATTTACGAATCTGATGCTTCTGCTAGTTTTAAAGTTAAAGTTAGACACTTAGCAGAATTAAAATGGATCAAGAACTTACAAACGCCTTTCCCACTTGGCCTAAATGACAATATTTTTCAACAAGGTAACATCTCTAAAGATCCAAACATTGATATATTTTTTATTCTGAATATTCGTAAACGTAAATCCCGATCTCACGGAGTACGTAAAAATGGCAACATCAAACGTTAATCTAAAATTACCCTGTCTGTCACCGACTTAAATATTATCTTAAAAAACTCTGGTAAACATGCAATGTTATCACGTCTTACTTCCCTTTCATTATCATCTCTGAAAATCTTAGACGCGGAGGCAGATAATATAGTTATTCAAACAGATCCTTTATATACAGCAGCTTATCTTATTCAAAGTTATACTCAGCACGTCTTAAGATCTCATATCGACAACACTTCTGACCACAACAGGCATTTCCTAATAGTAACCTTTCTTAATAAAGGTATCGATTTCATCGATTTACCAAGTATTTTTCGTGATAAACGTGTCACTAATTCAGTTCCTTTATACTTCAAAAACACCGAAAAACCAATTATTTGCTATAAATATAAGAAACCTGTTAGAAATATCATATTTAATTACAACAAAGTGGTTTCTGATTTAGATATTCAGTCTAATACTCCAACAACTTGAGCACGCCCGTTTAACTCACAACGAGTGAAAAATGTCCATCGGTAAAAATGTTGTGAGCAACTTCCGTTCCTCGTTGTGAGCACCCATCTTTGACGTGTGACACGATAAACAAGGTGAGTTTTTTCTTAATTTTTGAAGATTACAGACATTTATGTAAAAATATCGAAATGCAGTTAGCTAGCGATGTGTTTTCCGAGTATGCACATGTAAAGAAATTGCCTGTTGGTGGACAATTTGATGGAAATACCGTGCGATGCAGTCACTCGGGGTAGCAGGAAAACTGGAGCCACTTTCTCTTTGGACCTAATTTAACATTGAAAACGTCGATTCTGGTGACGTTTTGTGCATTCTAACCTAAAACAGATGCCTACAAGTCTTCAGCGTAAATTATTATCTGAAAGTCTTCATAGAAACGAAGATACACCCTTTTTTGCTTTAATCCTCGTTGTGAGCACCATAACCTCGTTGTGAGCAAGACAAGCGCAGTGCGTGTATGGTTTTAATATGTAATTCAGATGGTGAAAATATAATTTTCAATCTACCACAGCAATTAAAACGTTTTTGCACAGCAGCATTTCTTTGCAAGACGTTATGCATACCCCAAAGGGAAACATATAAGTTTTGAACTGTCCGTCTGTCAGCCCGTCAATCTGTCCGAAAACTATAACATTGGCCATAACTTCCTTATTAGTAAACGGATTTGATTCATATTTGAACACAACAGCCCTTAGCACAAGACCTTCCTACGAACCTGTACATTTTAACTTTGGCCCCTGAATGGCCTTTACCTTGAAGGTCAAATTGTCCAAAAACATTTAAGATTGGCCATAATGTCCTGGCATAATGTTTAGGCACAACACATCTTTGGACAAGGCGTTTCAGCTATCCTATATTCTTTTGACCTTGACCCCTGAATGACCTTCACCTTGAAGGTCAAATTGTCCAAAAACTTAAAAATTGGTCATAACTTCCTTATTAGCATACGGATTCTACTCATGTTTTGAAACAACACCCCTTTAGGCAAGACCTTCAAACTGATCTGAATGACCTTCTAGAACATCCAAAAACTTTGGAATTAATTCATATTTGGACACAATGCCCCTTTGGACAAGACCTCCCAACTGACCTATATTTGTTTCACCTTGACCTTGAATGACCTTCACATTGAAGATCTAAAAACAAATAATCTATCTGGTTCATAAATCAAAGGACAAAGCACCACTTCGGGGGCATTGTCAACTTACCGTGACAGTTCTTGTTTTACATAACTTGGTCAGTCTTCAGCTCAGGATAAACACATGTATGTGTGTATCACACAGATTGTGAAATTGTTGAAATATTCATAAACTCCCCGTAATGTTCACTCGTGCCATACTAGAGTATACGAAATAAAATACCTGATTTACCTCCACTGATTAGTTCTTCTGTTAATCTGATGACTTGTGAATATGAAGAATAATTTTCAAAAAAGAAAAAGAAGAACTATTGCAAAGAAAAACTATTGTACAAAAACGTTTTGCTTGCTTTTGGTAGATTGAAAATTGTAGTCTTGCCATTTGAATTACATATTAAAACCAGACAAGCACTGCGCTTGTCTTGCTCACAACGAGGTTATGGAGCTCACAACTAGGATTAAAGCAAAAAAGGGTATATCTTCGTTTCTATGAAGATTTTCAGATAATAATTTACGCTGAAGACTTGTGGGCATCTGTTTAAGGTTAGAATGCACTAAACGTCACCAGAATCGACGTTTTCAATGTTAAATTAGGTCCAAAGAGAAGTTGTCTCCAGTTTTCCTGCTACCCCGAGTGACTGCGTCGCACGGTATTTCCATCAAATTGTCCACCAACAGGCAATATCTTTACATGTGCGTACTCGGAAAACACATCGCTAGCTAACTGCATTTCGATATTTTTACATAAATGTCTATAATCCTCAAAAATTATGAAAAACTCACCTTGTTTATCGTGTCACACGTCAAAGATGGGTGCTCACAACGAGGAACGGAAGTTGCTCACAACATTTTAACCGATGGACATTTTTCACTCGTTGTGAGTTAAACGGGCGTGTTGTGACTGCAATACTTCTAAATTCTGTAATTCAGATTTTGGCCATATAATCACTTGTAATTTTGATATAATTGCAGACAAAAGAATTCGTAACTTATTCTTGAAAGGACCTAAATACAGAATTCCTTCTGAGATTGATTTTAATGCTTGTCGTGGTCAGATTGCTGAATCTATAGAGGATTTTTCTGTCAAATGATGTCGCCGTGAAAATGCAGATAGTAATGCTCTAGTTACATGGAAACGTAACATCTTAAAAATTATTGATTCACGTATTAATTTTTATCGTGGAAATGATCATCTTTTGCCACCTAAACCAAGACTTACTTTAAGACATCTGAAAAAAGATATTCTAGCTTTTCATTCAAAATTTGTTTTGGTGCCAGCGGACAAGGCGGCTAATAATATTATAATTGTTTGACGAATCCATTACATTAACGTTTTGCATAAGGAACTAAATAGCACTTATGCGTATTCTAAAACCTCTGCCTCCGAAAAAGACATTGTAAACAATCATATTACTAATATTTCCAATCTTAAAGTCCAAATTAATGAAAAAGAACTCAAACTTCCTATTATGTATTGGATTCCTAAATTACATAAAAAACCTTACAAAGCCAGATTTATTGCTAATTCTACATCTTGCACTACAAGTAAACTTTCTATTTTATTGACGTCTTGTTTGACTGCCATTAAAACACATGTAATTAGATGGTTCCATGATAACCGCCGTATGAATACATCTGCGGATGTTTCTAAATTCAAAAATTTACTATTTCATGTCTGAATGTTGAATTCTGCTTAAGCCGGTGCTAGGGGGCGTGGACGGTAACTTGCACTTTCCAGTACCGTCCATGAACAGGCTCAATCAAACCGAGCCTGCAACATTTTCAATTTTGCCGTGTTGGGCTTTCTTTAGGGATTCTGTATTTATCTATTTTATGTTTCTCAGTTAATTAGATTCGCTAGAGCTTGTAACAACGTAAAGGATTTCAACGAGCGGAATATTTTTATTACCAGCAAGCTTCTAAAACAGGGCTACCGCTATCATAAATTACGGAAATATTTTACTAAATTTTACAATCGTAACTTTGATTTAATTTCTAAATTCAATAGTGATTTAAAAACTCTTCTGCGACAAGGGATTAGCCAGCCTGGTTTTTATGGCGATGTGGTTTACAAACTTCGTAAGATTTTGGGTCATGGTAATTTTTCTGCTGTTTTTACTAAAATCATTAAACGTTTTATTAAAAGAGGCTATGACCCTACTATTTTAAGACATACTGCATGTTTAGTGTTCAACCCTTTTACAGTTGGACACTACTCTTTCCTCTTTTGATTGCATCTGACGGACCAAGTGGGAGACTCTATGATGGATAGTTCGTAAAGCCCTTAAGGACTGAATTGTCTTAATGTTCGTCTTCTGCCTTGCTTCGTCGGACCCTTGTAGGTGATTTTCTTGTTGCTCTTTCTTCCTTTAGGACATTGAGTACTTTTGTTATGGTCATTGCGTTTACTTTTATATGTTTTTACATGATCATTTTAGTGTTTTACTTCTTTAACCTTTTGTAACCATGACAACTGTTAGAATTTCACTTGGCGGGGATTCATTTTATTTACACTGTCTCGTTTATAGGAACATGGTGGGGCTAAGAGCGAGGTTTGGTGCACCATTAACCGGTTTAAACTCCCCAGCAGTTATTATTATGCTGCTGGCCGTTCCAAGGCGGCGCCCCACTGTGTTCCTCAGATGTATGTCTATGTTGTTTCATACTGTTTTGGTGACACTTTTGCTTGTGTCCCTTGTTGTTTTCTCGTCTACGGTAAGTATCTTCCCCATTGCCTCTAGTTTTTATTTCTTTGATTAACCCCCCCCCCCTTCCCCTGGTCTCCTGTCCCCTTCCCCTTTGTGGGCCTATTATTATTTTCTTTGAATTCCTAATCAGTTACAAATTATTCATCATTTAATGATTAACGTGTCGTTGCCCTGTCCTTTTTATGTTTGGGGTCCACCTGGGCTCCTTGCCTTTGGTTCTTGTTGCTGGGTCATATGGGGGTTGCGTTCATTGAACGCTGCCTTTCCTTGTTGATCTTGTTTTTCATATTTAAATATCCTGACAATAGGCAAACAGTCCAGTACATATGTATGTTATGCATTAACACGTTTTAAAATATTTATTATTTTAAGGCGCCCCTATGTCTTTCTATGAATTCAGTTCAGTATATATTCGTTAAACCCGGTTCTAATATAGAACACAATTTTGTCACTTTCAATTCATTTTCAAAATTGTCAGACAGTATGTTGCCAAATAAAGGTCCGGTATATTAACTAGGCTATACATCATTCCGCCAAGTACGATATTATTAAATCATTAAACAAACATACTTGTAATAATACTTCATAATCTTATGACATTATGCATTTCATATTATGCAGAATATGAATTCATTCATAACATTATCGCCATTCAATCTTCAATGATAATAATTTTCTTTATGTATTGAAATTTTAACATGAATATGTTTGGTTAAAAGTTTAGGGTATCCGGGACGGCAAAAATATATATCAGCTAAAATCATTACATTTCTTTATAATATAGTAACTTATAAAAATTATGTTGTTAATTATCTCGAAAATGTAAACCCTACATACGACATTTTGTTCAGTCTTTGTCACAAATTGTAGATATGACAAATATATATTTTGAAAAAAGGGGCAAAGCCATTGTCATCTTGAAGTTGATAAGAAGACAGGAAATGACATCTTAAGATCTCATTAAATGACATTCTATTAATAGATTCAAAATCCCTTTATCCCTAAGTACACAAAAGTAAAGCATAACTAAGTATGATCAAATGAGGAATCACCCCTTTATAAGATTTCTGATATATTACTGAACATTAATATGAATATAAAAGTGCATGTTTATACATCAACTTAAATAAAAGTTGGACTCTGTGTTGTTGTATCTCCTTTAGCAGGTGAAATCAGTACAGAGATACCCGGCTTATAAAATAGATAAAAGCAGAATCCCTAAAGAAAGCCATACACGGCAAAATTGAAAATGTTGCAGGCTCGGTTTGATTGAGCCTGTTCATGGACGGTACTGGAAAGTGCAAGTTACCGTCCACGCCCCGTAGCACCGGCTTAAGCAAAATTCAACATTTAAACTACCCTTGATTTCGATTAACAAAACTACAAGTTGAGGAGACTGCAAATTGCAATGAAACGTGAAAAAGTATATTCCTCTCGTTTTTTTGATAACTATAAAAGTTTCATTTTAAAATCTAGGTATATTATGTTACTTTAAATCTTTTCAGCATTCTTAAACGATGTACTTCATTCTAGTGTTGTTGCTCTTTCGATGTTATGTATTTCAATAGTGTTGAAGAAAGAATATTTCTAAAGCAGGGGAGATGTAACAAGTTTCACTCACAAGTCGATTATCAACCCTTTTTGAATTGATTGCCTTTCGGGGGATCCATCCTTTCATATTGTTAAATAAAATCTAAAGCTCGTTCAATGAAAAGTCACATTGTAAGGGTTTTTAGGATGCGTTGTTGCTTAAAAAAATCTAAATAGAGTTTTACCCTTTTAAGCATTTGTATTACTATTATATCGGATTGAAAATATAACTCCTTTAAGAGATACAGTTATAAATTTCCACTAAAAGTACTTCAATGATATTTAGTTCTTCTCTAACGCTGACTATTCTATTTCAAACTTGAACATTATTAAGTTCTTTTTTCCCCATATGTATTGTGTGTTTTTTAGCCTAAACCTATCTTTTATTTTCTTCGATTGACAATTCCTAAAGAGGAACATCTTTATATTTTGTAAATAGCAACATACTTTCACAACAAAAAATCCGATCAAGAAACACGATTGCATTTTTTCTGTAAATTATTGACATTTTCGACATGATAATTATTAGGACGACTAAAAAGCGTTTGATTATAACAAACATCTGCCTGCTGGGGTTACAAAATCAAGTGAAATTTGTATCTATTCAGAAAAAAACCAACATAACACGGTAAGATTTTATAATCATCAACTTTCTAAATTTAATGTTTTCTGTCTATAATAAATTGCAGTAGGTAGTAAGTGGGCAATGGATCAAAAGGTTCAATCACTTAACACAAAAGAATAAGATAAAAGATACTCTGTGACAGACTGTGGTGATTCATTATAAATCACCTTTAGTGAGTGGGCGTCCTGAAAATTCAGACAAATACATTTTTAATATTCAAGTGTTAGATTCATTTGATCTCTTCAAATTACTAAGGAATGGTAATAAGTATTGTCATTTAAAATTTGTAAGATTGGTATTTGAATGTGGTTATTAAGTAGAAATTTAGAAACGTTATGTTTAATTAATTATTTCTGTGGTATAAATTTATTATTTCATTCATTTTTTTCTGTTTCGGAAACACAGATTTTCCACGATGTTTCAAACTAATAAATAAGAAACAAAATGTTTCTTAGCGTGTGGGAATTTACTATTTTGTATCATAAGTTTCAGGTTTTAGAGGTAAACATGTTTGTTAAATTAAACAAGTTTGTTTACAATTATTTAATACTTTACAAATTTATATTGACTTATTATTTCAAAGCTGTTTCTTGCAAATAAAATTAATAAATATCCTACACCTTCGATTAAAAAAATGATATCGAAAATAGTTGATATGTATATCAATCAAAATCTTGGAGTGCAAGTTGTTTCTAATGAAATGAGAACTAAGGTCAACAAGGCAAGGTGACGTTCCCAGTACGCAGCCCCGACACAAGCCAGCCATACTAGCAGGGTACTCAGGGAGCACCGAACCTAAGTTTGTGAAACATGAGAAAAATATGTAAAAAAGGAACGAGCACGTTGTATATTTCAACAAATTCCACATTTGAAGGAGAGCCTTAGGCACTAGCAATCATGTAATTAAACATTTGACCTGACGCAGAATAGATTTCTCACATATGGGACTCGGAAGTCCCATGCAGCATTTCCAACTCACGTTATAGGGACATTTGTTTGTCATCACTAAACACCGAAAACGAAAGAAAACATTTTTAACAAAACATTTATTATCATGAATAACCAATGTTTCCTACCATTTTTAAAAGTGCTAGACTTATCTAAATTAGAGTGAGTACAATGTACTAGAAATATTAGAATGCAGATCCATTTCTTTTGTAATCCTAACTTTAATGATTACGTTACAAACGACTTAAAACACTGTCTAGCACAGTCAAGATGGATTATTCAATCTATATTTAATTCTGAAAAGGAATTGTTGTTATTTAAAAGGCGCCTATGCCAATCAAATATTGGTTGATTCATCCATCCTGTGGGGGAATACACAAAATCAACCAAATAATGTCTTTCATTTTATCAAAACATATTTTGAACAATTTTACTTTGTTGATTCTCATACATCTCCTATATTATAAAGAACATTTCCCAGCGTATATGTTACATTGACATGATTGAAAATGATATCAGACGATACTGCTTTGGACATCTGAATTTTGAAATAAATATTGTACTTGAAAGCATAATAAGATAACCAGTTAAACAAACAGTTGTTGTTGCATAAACATTTCAATATTTCTTTGAGGTATTTATGGAATATAAATGCAATAAAACTAAACTCCTTTAAGAGTTATTTTTCAATAAAAATTCAACATTAATGCACTAAAACATATTGATCTGGTTTGCAAATTTAAGCAAACTAGACATTTAAAATTGAACCTATATAACAGAATAGGAGAAAATATTTCAGGTTTAGAGGCGCCAAACACGTTTGAAAACAGATGTCCTAAAGACATCTTTTTTTCTCCTGTTTCATTTTAAGAAAGGCATTGTTTGTTCCAAATATAAACGGAATAGGTAAGTGATTCTTAGTAGCGGTTTTGAATATATCATAATATTAAGACCATTATGTATTATGTGTTAGATTTTCTTGTTGTTGATTGTTATTGAATTTGTTTTATTAAAGTTGATAATGAAATAGTTTATGGTCATTTCATGTTGAAAAGTTATCAATCGTGAAAACCGAAATACAATTTTTTAAAATACTTTACAATTTAGATTACTATATACTATATAAAAGACATATGGGGCTGTTTCGAATTATATTCTATAATTCTAGATATTCAATTAATCATCGACTCTACATTAAGATTTTCCAACGGGTAGGAACGCCATGATAGAAAAAATATCTCGAAAATCGTTCCATTAAAATTCATTATTAGTTTTTAATAAAATGCAAAGAAATTCGAGAAGCCGTTTATTGACACAACACTTTCATTTCCTATTTAATTGCATCTTTCCTTCCGTCAAACGTACTTGTTATTTGTTGTTAGGAAATGTTTCATTGATATAAATTGCGGATCATCTACACTTATGCATTGAAATAAAACTCAAATAAGAGAGCCTTAAAAATCTGAATACATTAATATGCTGAAGATAAAATTTTGAATATTAAATGAAAGATGCGGACCATAACATAAGATATTCAAATTCGATACATTTAATATCATGATTCAATACAAAAATACAAATCAAATTATTAAACAGCAAATTGAATATGATTTCAGATAAATCACTCATATTTCTATCTTTATCAATTCAAACAAGTGCATATTTCTTTATAAGAATAATAACGCTTTTTTAAGTGTTTTGTTAAAAAATTGATCTTTTTATTTAAAAAAAAAACAAGACGGACATGTTATCGGGGGCCTCAAATTCGAGACTTTAAGATAGTCAGTATTTCTCCGAGGTGTGTGTGAGCAATGCAGATATGTAGAATTTGCAAGCCTTAAACTGCTGTGGTATGCACCTTATATATACTAATTTCCTAGTACTTAAATTATACTGTACTTAGTGATTGCATATCAAATTATATTTATTGTTTTTTTGCATACATAAATTCAACAACGAAATAATATGGTTACTGAGTAATTGCCTGTCAGGAACAAATCATAAACCAGTACAATTATTAATATTTTTGAAGCAGCAAATAATATTACTTTATCAGTAAATGTTATTCAATTAATAATATATTAATTTGCCTTCAGAATTGGCAGAAAGATTAATAGTACAGTCGTTTGAGTTATGGATGATTATGGTTTATAGCCTTGTGATTATGATCAATTCAGTTGCTTTGTTCGAACAGGTCCATCAATTAGATAGTTGTAAACCATCCCCAACATAATACAAGCTCTATAAGTAATCGTCATAAAATCCCATCATGAAAAACTTGATGACAAAATAGATATTATGCAAATGGATGTGTGAAAAGGAACCTGTTCTTCATATTTATATATTATCCACAATGATAACTTTGTTTATCAATCTTTTTATCAAAATCACTGAATCCACATACTCTTCAAAAGTACAAGTCATTTTCCTTATCATGCAGAAAGACATTTCAACAGTATGCTATGTATCTTGGAACAAATCGACTGGAGGAGTGATTTATAACTCAAACTGGTTTCTAATCTAAGCGGTAACGATTATTTTAAGAAGACACACGACTTGAGGCATGGTATCGTAAGCAGTCAAGAAGGATTGTCAAATCTATATTTTATCCAGAAATGAAATTGTTTTTATAAAACAGGCGACCTTTTTAATGAAATATCGGTCGAATTATTTAATTCATACCCTGAGAATTTACATCAGTTCAAACTAAATGGTGCCTTTCATTTTTATCGGAACATGTTTTGAAAAATTTAACGTATTGATTTTTTTAGAATTCTAAAAGTCGTATATGATTAAGGACCATTGACGGAAATGAAAATGAAGTTAAACTCTACCGGACATTTGTTTAATTATCTAAAGGGCATTGCAAACATCTTGTTGTCAACATAAGAATGTGCATGCTTATTATTAAAGAAACAAGCAATGTGTTTACACAGAGTTTTCTTTTTCCAATATAATGATGTAACCTTATCCGTTTTGCACTGATTTAAAATATCACAGATTTAATCTTTAATATGTTGATAATCATGATGTGTTACATGTAACTGTAAATATATTAGTCATGCCGTCATTTTGCTTGAACATTTGCACAAAAAATACTCATAAAACAAACTTATCTTCATTTTCAAAAGAGTGCTCACTTATATCAATTTATCAATTATATTACGGGTACTAATTTTAATGTTAAACTTCTTCAAACTCAAATTTTGTTAAGTGCATTTTCTGTCTTGTAATGAATCTTTATTATTCTATATGAATTGAATATTGTTTCACGTATAGTCGTAATTATGATATATGTTTATTTTTCATCGCTATAGGTACGTTTTTGATTTTGTCATGTGCCATCTATATTACATCATATATACCCTTACTTGCAACGAACATATATGTGCCATTTAAGTAAGTTTGATGTATTCGTAATCACATATTGTGAGACACTCATTGCATAAAATTACTTTCTTATTTCAATTACTGTATTACCTTACATGTATATCTCAATGTGTGTGGCGACTATTCCTGTTTTATTGATAAAAATAGCTTTTATACTCGTAACAAATTTATCCAAGCTCGTAATGTAATCGTTTTGACATCCATTTAAACTTAATTTCCTGTTCTATATTTCAAAACTATCGCATATATTTAATAGAGATAAATTTGAAACAGAAACCTGAAGAGCACAGCAATATTTAGAATAAAAAGGGAATTGCGTCTACTTAAAAATATCACATCGACTTTCCGGAATGGGGGGGGGGGGGGGGGGGGGGGGGGGGGGGGGGGGGGGGGAATGCAAGGCTATATTTGTAAAGTTGATTTTTAAGTTTTCACTTTCATAATGAAAACAACTCAAATCACTACACAATTTATAAGTATTTAATAATTAACATTACTAATAAATTTATTTTGTGGGTTTCTTTTTTCTTTTGTACACATATTCCTTAAACCGAAAAGCCGTGTGTTATATAATTGTAAACTTTGAGATAGATTATATCCATAAATTGTCTATATATAGCGAAAAGATCAGATTAAAAGTAACAACAAAAAGTAACAGCAATTCATTAACATTCTTAGTAAAAAGAAGATTGTGTGTTATCTAGCATAAAGATTAAGTACAAACATGTAGTCATTCTTTATAGTGGCTTTCGGCAGATATTCGACTATTCTTGTTTTATTTTTATTTAACTTAAAACATATTGATATCTTCAGAGATAAACAATTTCTAAGAGAGAACATATTTATACTATAAAAATAGCAGAATTTTCCCAGAAAGATAATTGCATTTTTCCCCGTACACAATTGAGATTTTTGTCATGAAAACTATTCTTAAGAGCTTTAAAATATAAATAAGTTTGTCTTTTTTTGGAAGTATTAGATCTATTCCTATTTCTTTTGAAATGAAACAACAAAACATTTGGCTTGAATGACGTTTCTAAATCAAGCAGTATTCCTAATATTTCACCAAGTTAATAGTAAGTAGACTAAACGTTTGAACACGAATGAATAATATACAATACTTTAACATACTGTCATTAGTTATTAATCACCTTTATTGAATGGATGTCCTAGAAAAGCAGTGGTATATTCATGTATATTTAAAGACAAAGCGTTAAGGTTAATTTTTATCTTAAAACCCTAAGGAAAAGTAAATATAGTCATTTTAAAACATATTTGCATTTTCAATATAATTATTTACTAGGCATTCTAGAATCAAGGCATACACTTACCTTAAAAAATAATCATTTACGAAAAACGGGTTTCTATATCATTTTGTTCAATCTTTTATTTCACAAAACACAGATTTATACTATTGTTAGATGAATACCTGAAGTTCGATTCACTCATTTGCTTACAAACACACGAGCTTTTTTTTCGTTAATCTAACACAGAAGAATTAATATTGTCATGCATTTTGGAAGGAAAGAAAAAAAACACTTTTTCTAAGAATTTAGAATTATGTCGTTTTGGAGATTTACAATGACACAAGGTGAAAACAATTAGTTTACAAACAATTTCATAAATTCTTCATAGACAAAACATCTTCAAAATAGAAATGTTTTTGAATATTTTGCAATCTTTTCTAAGATAGCACATCAAGTTTCTATTCATTTGCGTTTTTGATATGCTAATTTCAATTATCATTATTACTAATTTTGATTTAAATGCAAGGGTGAAGGCGTCGTCAATCACCTTTTACTGCTTTAGTCATTTAGAAACAATAAAGTATTACTCTCATCTCTTGTAATTAACATAGTCGGTAATGATAGTAGACATAATCTTTAATACATTACAATAAAATGCTTTCAAGTCGAAAATATCATAAAAAGCGTAACCAATATACAATTATTATTTATGATGATGAAGTAGCAAATAATATTTATTTAAGGAATGGTATTTCTCTTTATTTTAAACATGAAGGGAAAAATTACAATTTATGAATAATAGATACATGTCAACAGCCTTTTAATTATGATTAAAGGTTTGAATTTGTCCAAATAAATCTATTTTTTAAAATATATAATAATTTAACTTTAAAGGCTAAGCAAAAATTATCTCGTAATAAGGAGAAGAACGATGGGGACCAATTAACAAAATATCACATAATTGTGTATATAACAAGTCAAGTCAAGTCAAGTCAAATATTTTATTGGCAAAAACAAATACATGTCCATCGCCAAATTACCGTTGCGGTTATAACATATTTACATAACATAAGAAAAGTATGGTAAGCAGTTAACATAACTACTACAAAATATCAAAATGTCAGTATGAGTCACAGAAGAAAATAAAGAATATATTAATATGGAAACAAATACCTACATTCATAAAATCAACTGTTTGAGCTTCTCTTACACATAGCAAAATAAATAACCTTAGCTAAATTAACAATTTTATTCTTTTGCGAAGATTGCATTATTGATTTAAATGTATTGATTGTTGGCCACGTACAACCAATACCCAGAAAAAAACATTGATTCTCAATTCACTATAGAATGGACAAACTAATAAAAAATGATATTCGTTTTCTATTTGATTCATGTTACATTTAGTACATATACGTTCTTCTCTTACACATAGCACAATAGATAAACTTAGCTAAATTAACAATTATTTTCTTTTGCGAAGGTTGCATAATTGATATAAATTTATTAATGGTTGGCCAATGACAATAATACCGAGGAAAACATTGACCTCTCAATTCACTATAGAATGGACAAACTAATAAAAATGATATTCGTTTTCTATTTGATTCATGTTACATTTAGTACATATACGTAAATTCCTATCAATATTTCTATATCTTCCTTCTTCTATTAACAATTTATGGGATGAACATCTAAACCTTGATAATGCTTTACGATGATTAATGTTATTTACAACATCTAAGTACTTTTCTTGAATAAAGTTAAATTTAAATAAGTTGTAACTACATAATTTAGGAAAACTTCTAAGCTCAGAACACCATTGTTGTAATTGCTGATCATAAATTCTTTGTATAATATTATTTAATTGGATGCTTGTAACATTAACATTGTTCCATAAATTTCCAAAACCTAAATCAGACAACATTTTCATAACGTTTTTTGTCCATGAATTAGTCACATTACCATTTGAATCTTTTATAAACATTATTATAAAAAGTAGGCTTTCAAAATTCTATACCAAAATTTAACTATTCGAATTTTGCGATATACTGTCAAAGGAAATCTGCCAAATTCACCAAGTACTGTCGAAGTTGATGTTTACGGACGAACGCTTAAAACTTGTTTCAAAAAAATTAAGTGAACTATAGCAATATCCGGCGAGTTATGAAAGCCCCACACCTCTGAACCATATGTTAAAATTGGTAAAATCATAGTATCGAAAAGTCTAACCTTTTCAGATACATTCAAGGAAATATAATCAAATAAAGAATTCAACGAAAACAATGCTTTTAATGCTTGGTTGGATAAAGACTTTTAGCTTGATAAAAATTCCCATTAGATGACAAGGTAACACCAAAATATGTAAATGATTTAACAACTTTAAGACGTTCATTATTATAATAGACCTCTAAATCATTATTTCGATTACCGGTTTTGAAGGTCATAGCAACAGTTTTATGTACATTAACAACAATTCCCCAATTGTTACAATAATTATTCAATTTGTTTAGAAGTTGTTGTAGTCCTTCTTTAGAATAAGAAAATAAAACTGTGTCATCAGCAAATAATAAAAGAGATATTTGTATGTCGTCTATTGTGAAAGAGCCAACAGTATCATTAAGCAAGTCGCTGTGCATATCATTCACGAAAAATATGAATAAGAGAGGTGAGAGTGGCTCCCCTTGTTTTAAACCCATATAACTATCGAAATAATCAGACAATCTTCCATTTGCTCTTACACAAAAATGTGATTAAATAATTTACAAAGTACAGGAGCTAAAATATTTTTACAATGTATAAAAATTTCGGGTATAAGTAAATCTACCCCCGCACTCTTACCGCTTTTTAACATCAAGCTCTTCAATATTGGTAGAATCCATATCAATATTATTTATTTTTTCCTCAACAAAGTCGTTTTTGAAAAAAAACTTCATTAGAATATAAATTTTTGAAGTGTTCATAAAATTCATCGGATGATATTTCATTCTTACTACATTTTTTTCGGAGCCTTTTGATTTCTTTCCAAAATTTCTGAGGTTGCTTTGAAGCTAAGGAAGCCATTTTCTTTTTTTGGTTTAGATTATATTTAGTGCGTGCTCTTCTTTTTGCTATTCGATATATGCGCCTTTTAGTAATAAGTATTTCAATATTTTGGTTAGTTTTATGCTTAATGTAATTTTTATTTGCATGTTTAAAGTCTCTTCTAGCAGCCTCGCACTCCTGATTATACCACACACTTTCATATTTCCTTTTAGTTTTACGTCTAGCATTTCTTATACATTTTGTCTCGCCAAAAACGTTAAATGTTTTGCAGTACAATAATTCAGTCATTTTCTCAATTCCATTATCTAGTTCAATGTTATTGGCTATAATATCATTCACAATTAAATCAATATTCATAATTTCATTTTCAATGGATTCTTTATAAACATTTATTTTTCCTTCATCATCACTGTCCCATTTTATTACATCAATATTTATATCGTCATTAACATTATAATTATAGTTACATTTAAAACTAAAGTCTAATTGTATTGGTTTATGGTGCGAAAATGTATACAAATCATGTACAGTAAAATTACTAACAAAGGGAAACAACTCTTGCGATAAAATAGCATAATCGATTAAGCTTTTGCCCAAATTAGACAAAAATGTGAAATTTCCAATATTTGCGTCATAACCTAATCTCCCATTCACTATTTTGAGATCAGTACTCAAACATAAATCGAGAAGTTTATTTCCCGACGAATTAACACAGTTATCTAACGACTTACGTTCGGGTAACGTATAACTAAAACTATTATTATCGCTGTTCTCAATTAAATGAATATAGCGGTCAAAATTACTGCTTGTATCAAATACATCGGATTTAGTTCCACATCGTGCATTAATATTACAAAAAATATATATATTACCGTAATCTGAATATTTTCTTACACCAATTTCGAGAGTTTTAAAGAAACCAGTATCATGCATATTATAATAAATTGAGTTACTCGGAGATATATACAAAAAGCACACAAAATATCATGTTCATTGTTAAACAGTTCCCTTCTCAATTTAATCCATAATATACTGTCGGTTTCTACTAAGTCAATACCAGGTTTTAGATAATACCTAAAAAATAAACATATTCCACCATGACCCAGAGAGATTATGTTCTAGGTAGTGTGATACATTCATAGCCTTCTAATAAAAAAGCATTATTACAACGTTCCCAAGTTTCACTAAAATTATGATATCATAACTATAAACAAAATTCAAAAAGTCTTCATCGTCAAAACAATTTGATAGCCCTTCAATGTTCCAAGATAAAATGCTAGTGTCATACTTTTCTGACAATTCCTAGCTAGCATTTAGCGCTGATGATCCTGGTTTATACAAAGAATTGTTTATATACAGTTTATCTCGTACAAGTACGGCCTTCTGCCCAGCTTTTCGCGCACTCACCATCACGGGAATTAATTCACGTCTCTGTTGCTGGACTTCCGGGGGATATTGATCTGTGACATTGTATGGTGTTGGATATAAATTAACAGATTTCAATGCACTCTTTACAGTCAATTTCGAGTTGTTATTGAATTTCACTACTATAGGGCGATTTCTGTTTGTCATTGGTGCACCGATCCTGTGAGCTCTATCTATATGTATTGTGTTTTCTGGGTTTTTTATGTTCAATACTTGTTTGCAAAACAAATTGATTTTTGCTACACATTCATCATGTTGCTGACTGTCAAGTGAGGACATTTGCACCGAATTCATGGTTGTTTCATTACTTGAGCCGGATGCTGACGTGTTGTTTTCCTCATGGTTTACGTTGTAACTTGATACAGGCCCTTCTGGTATACCGAAGAACAACATGTTATCTCTCATTGACCTACATTTGAGGTCCACGATAGATTCGGACATGGTCTCCGAGGCTGTCTTTAATTCCTCGGTGTCAGACTGTATCTTCTTGATGTGGCGTTCCGACGCCTGCATATTAGTTTTGTTATTGTTGGTATTTTGTAACAGGGTTTCATACTGTTCAGACGTGAATTTCACGCTTTTTTCAAGCATGCACACTTTTTTTTATCGATTTCATCAAATCTGACCGTTAAATCGCTCACCAATACCTGTATTTTATCGAGCTGGCCTAATTTTGATTCATTTTTTTCTAGTTTATGCATTATTACTTGAAAACAATTTATTTGATGAGTATTTTGCTGAGGGGATCCGGGATTTGGCACAGTGTTCACTCCTTGTAGATTAGATGGATATTGAAAAACGGGCGGCATGATATAAGCTTGTCCATTTGATAAATTACCTGATGATCCCGGCGATGTTATATTTTGAGACATTTAAGCTGTTTTTTTAGTTTTTTTCTTTGTCTGAACTAACGGTTGTTGATCAGTTGGCGATACGACTGGCGAAACAGTTTCATTTTTGCGTTTTCTACCCATCTAATCCTAATTGTACCACACGGTTCCCATCACTGAGCACACAATCAACATTATTTAATATTATAAAACAGTTTTTTATCCTCATTATTTAATTAATATCCTTTTTTTTTCTCATAAACTTACAGCTTTAACATAATTATATATTTTTGTGGTAGCTCTCGAGGGATGGGTTATTCTTTTTGAAGTGAAATAATAGAGATAATTGTATTGTATAAATATAAACAAACAAAAATGCCACTGTCTAAGGATTACGATATTAACTCGTTTGAAAGCTCTTTTTGCTCAGGACACAAGAAACAAACAACAAAAAACAACTAAAGTCTCAAATCACCATTGAGAGAAAAAATGTCATAACAATTTTAGTTTTAGATTTGCTAGTAAGAAAACACATTAAATGCGTTTTAATGGGATAGCTATGCACTGTTAAACTCATCATATGACTGACACAACTTAAGGCTTAAATTTTTCATGGCAACATATACATCATTTTGGTATTTCATTGGAAGAAATTTATGCTTTTCCGTATTAGAATATTAAGCCAATAAAAAGAAATGTTCATCATAGGGATATGCAGAATTAGGAATAGGCGTCTTTATAACAGCTGCGATCCTAGTTTAGGATTATCCATCCATCATGTCTGTGCGAGGGTGGTTCCGTCTCAAGCAGTGTGTCTGCAAAAATTAAGATCTTATTCTAATTGCTTTATTGCATAAGATGTTATTTCATGGATTATACAGAATATGTTTTTACATTTACTTTTTTATGATAATGACTGTTCTTCCATGTATTTAAACTGAATTTAGAATTCGCATACAAAGAAAAGTGATAAGTATAAATAACGTACCAGTAGATCTATATCTTGACTGAGATACTTTATCTTGGAAATGTTTGTAAGTTATTTCTAATACTTGTTCAACATTTAAGACAGTCATAATGTAGAAACACGTAACAGGAAAATTAATATTAAAATCAAATTAAAAGGAAAATCAGTCTCTAAATTCTAAATATAACTATTATAAGAACTAAAATAAGGACATCAATCTAAAAACAAATATGATAAAAAATATGGACCGGAAACGTGTGGAATGTAATTATTTGAGTATTTCCTTTAATTGTAGTAACGTAAGTGTCTCTAGATAGAGATACAATGTAGGTTGATTAAATTGCATAAGCAAAAGGGTTTTTGATTACCAATATACTTTAAATTGATGATGAGGCTGCTTTTTTTCTTCTAAAAATGTAAAATGTACTCAATTTTTCTATGAACAAGAGATAATTTAAGATAGTATTATGATAAACGATTATTCCGATTGATAAAAATATGTATGCTGTTGGTGTAATTTTAAATTAATGATATATAACGAGTGTAATCTTGATAATGGAAATAAATGTTATAAAGGACATAAAACTGTTGTTTTTCATTAAATGTTATGACATTATACAATCTGCAAATGTGTTATTATAATTATACTTATTTGATTGTGGTGATGTTTGATATTGATCAAAAATAATTATACCGAGTTTGCCGTCAGTTCATTTCCGCATAACTGTTGTCACAAATTAAACCTTCATTCTTTAAACCCTTTTCCTCATGAGCATATTGTGAAAAATGGCCGTTTTCATGCCTCCTGTTACAAGTTCAAACTACTATGAAACTATGAGAAATGCTTCAATACTAATTAAACTTGGCACAAATGTTGACTGGACCATTGCCTTTGTATCAACATGCTCAGTCTTAAAATTTCTGTAACCATGGCGACGAGGGACATCTCAAAATTGCCAAATATCACTATTTTGCGTTGATTTTTTTCCATCAAAATTAATTTCAAAGTGCTGCAACTTCTCGATGGATTGAGATAGAGTCAAATACTTTTCAGCGTGGGTTACACATTACCTTATGATCGACCTGGGGTCCTTTTTAGCCGCTCACAAGTTTTCTTGGCGATGAGGGGGACTACGCCCCCTTCAACCCCCCCCCCAAACAAGTGGGCACATCCACCCCTTCTGGCAACCCCCTTAGGTACCTTTCTGATAGGGGGCGGCGCCGAAAAAGTGATAACCTTTTAAGCAACATTTTCCCAACGAAAAACCGTGTTTGGGGTCTAAATAGGGTAATGTTTCACTGTTTGAGACCTCAAGGGGGGGGGGGGGTCGAAAAATCGTCAAAACACGTCTATATGAAGTTAAGGGTAAACAAAAAAATGATGAAAAATCTTGGAATTACCCAAAATCTAGTTTTAACATGTTAACATGTGGCCTTTCACCACCAAGATAAAAAAGATAATGGACATTCTTGTAAAATGTTCTTTAAAAGGTTCAGCTAAAAGCCTTTAACAAGATTTCAAAATTTAACTACCGATTTTAATGTTGAAAATGAGTACCGCTGAAGCCGGTGCTAGCGGGGCTTGAGGGATGTTACACTTATTCATTATCCCTCATGTACAGACTCAATCAAACCGAGTCTTCAATGTTCATGTAATTTTGTTGTGATAAATGCATCCGAGGGATCACTTTGTTTCCAGATTTTTATAAGTCATATGTTTCTTTTATTTAATCTTAAAATATTTGGCTCTCCATTATTTAAGGTCATATTTGTTGCTCATATATAACATAAAGATACACAAATAAAATTGTCTGAATAAAAAAATTACGTTTTATCATAAATAAGAATGCGTCAAGTGCAAATGACTGCGCACCAGAGTAATTATCTACCAGGGTTAGAACACTTCTTTAAATCAAATCTATAGAAGTCTACTGATTGCCATTCCAATGATCGATTGCAATATTACATTACAGGATAATAGTCTGCTACTGTCTTTCGATATTATAGCGAGTGTTCTATTCATTCTTTAGTAATAACTAGCGACAAGTCATATCCGGCTTGATATACTGCCTAATGAGAAAAAACACGAAGCTGTGACCAATATACAATAATCTATATGTTTCAAGAAACAATGTTGTTTTATATATTAACAGAAAATGCTATTGATATAAACCTCTAAAATGTCAGAAGGGAATACATGCTACATTTAGATAAATATGATATAATTCGGCTGCAAATCAGCCGAGTCTTATATAATATTGAATCAGACGCTTGATGTACTGCGGAATGACACGATTTATATTTTGCTGGTTGTCAATAAAAAACAAGTACATAAAATATTCTTTACACTTAATGACCAATTTTAAGTTTCTGGCTTTGTTGCAAAACATTTTAATTACATTTTCTACAAATGGAAATACAATGTTTTATTATCTACATATAATTCCAGTACTTCCGACATTGAATCTCTTTTATCACTTGAGATGGAGTATGTTAATGAATGCCTTGTCGATAACAAGCTTTTACTTCATCTTAGGAAAACAGAATCTATTCTGTTTAGTTCAAAACCAAGGTTAAAGTCAAAAGGCAATTTAAATATTTCATGTGATGGTATAAATATCCAGGCTACCAGCTAAGTTAAATATCTCGGTGCAACTTTGGACCAGAACCTTTCCTGTGAAGAAATTGCACGGTCAATGGTTACGAAAGCAAATGCTCGGCTGAAATAATTGTATAGGAAAAGTCAATTCTTGGATCTCCACACTAGGAAACTCTTGGTCATGTCCTTAATTCAATGCCATGTTGATTATGTTTGTTCTTTTTGGTACCCAAGTTTGACTCAGTATTGGAAGAAAAGGCTCCAAACAACCCATTATAAATTGGGTCGTTTTGTTTTGAATAAGGACAGCAGGTCACATGTTGGGCCAGAGCAATTTAAGGTTCTTAACTGGTTACCGGTCTCCAAAAGAGTTGATCAGATAACTCTTTGCCAATCCATAAAATAAAGTCTGACACAGCCCCAAAATACCTTAAGGAGCATTTTGTACCCCTTAATCAGGTCCATGACCGCTGTGCCAGGTCTAAAAGTGTCTGCACTTTCAACATCAGATTCCTGTGTAAGCTATTCTATTAGTGACACAGGACGATTTTCTTAACCAAAGGTAGGAAGCTGTGGTAGAAAATCTTTTGATTTTAATGGTTTTTCACTATGGAACGGCTTTCCTCAAAATCTTAGAAATATTCAATCTTCCCACACCATCAGGCTCAATCAAACCGAGCCTGCAACATTTTCAATTTTGCCGTGTTGGGCTTTCTTTAGGGATTCTGTATTTATCTATTTCAAGCATGCCATCAAAGCCCATTTAATGGCCAGCTAATTTTAGTTTATTTTCAATAGTATTTGAATTTTTTAATAGTCTTAATAGAGTCCCAGATTTTACTTATTCTTAAGTTTAAGCACAACACACATATATTGTGTCTTTTAGTAATTTACCCATTTTTAGCTTGCACATTTAACGTTATATTTTTATTAAATTTTTACAGTTTGACTGACAATTTCTGTGATGCACTATTTCATGATTTATTGATGTGATACAAACTTGAACTGTGATTTTAAAGATCCTGTAACACATTTTTTTCATGGTTTTATTTCATAAATATGATGCTCAGATTAAGATTTGTCAATATTGTAAGTTCCAACAAGCATTATTTATAAAGATATTACCGAATTAAACATTTCATGTAAATAAAGGGAGGTAATTATAAATTTATTTTCATTAAATTTTAAGTCAAATTTTCCAATAAAAAAAGAATGCATGTAATTTATTGATTAAACATAATATGCACAAATATTTGCAGTACTCATTTTACATATTATTCGATGTTTGAAAATTGTTTTATTTGCATAATTATATACATATATAACTTTTTGCAAGTGTAGTATACATACAGTGACAAAATCAATCAAAAACATACATGATCTTTAATGTAATACAAACTTGGACTGTGATATATTGTGATCTCAACTAAATTATTGCAGTTTATGCCTTATTAGTAAAGGAATTTATTTCAATTTCATACAAATTAACATGACTTTCTGTGTCATGCCTCCAATGTCAGGGACCACAATGGAAATAAGAGGAATCCTTTCCTCTTTTTTGTGTTAACCCTGGTATTGGTGGGCACTACATGGCTCATATATTTATATTTTGTCGTCTACTTATGTCATGTGATATTTCTAGTATCTTTAATATTTTGATTATTGTTATATATATTGTATCATTATGCATCATTATATCATTGCCATGTCATGTACACTTTTACCGAATAAAATTATTATTATTATTATTATTATCATTATTATTGTTTATTATTATTATTATTATTATTATTATTATTATTATTATTATTATTATTATTATTATTATTATTATTATTATACAAACAATGGATAGGGTAGTTTAATGCAATTACAATGTAAAAGGGAACTTTCTGGCATTTGGATAAAATGCATCTGAATTTTTCAATATATACATGTCTTGACTTTTAGAAACTATGAAACAAGTACGTTTTGAAGAAATTTATCTTTCGAAGTTTGTTATTTCTTTTTAAGATGATTTGGATAGTGCTATGCGACATAGTTCTGGTTTTTAAAAACTTAAATATCCGCTTTTTATATAGCAAAGCGAGATTACACTAGCGCTGTTGCATTTTGGTTAGATTTGGAAACGGGTCTGATGCCTTCAATCCTGTTTTATCGTTGGTCTATGAAAAGTTTATGTATTGTTTAATCGGGATATACATGTTCTTAATTAATGTTCAAGACATATTGATAAATCATTACAAGCAACACTGCCTATATATAAATAAGACACATGGTATCGGATTCCTGGCACATAACGACATTGACTGAAGCGTATCCGATCTGTCACACTATAAAATGAGTATAACTAGTACGTACGTAATGTATTTTCCTTGTCGAATCGCTTCTTCTTTTGATTTGAACAACAGCGCTGATCTAATAGGTAGCATTTATTCGTCTCTTATAAAGGTATGCAGTTTAAAGCAAACCATTCCTTCGCAGCCATTGTTAACGCTTGCGTAAAAACTCGCTCGTTGACAGATAGTGTACACATAGTTACATGTACCTTTGATTCGCTACTTTTTACCGTCTACTTTTATTTTCAAAATATCTAGTAAGTTAAAAGCAAGGCAATTATATATATTGTAACAAAATATGATGTATCCTACATCTTAAACACTTAAAAAACTGAAGCATGCTAATAAATGATAATCATGGGGTTCATAAATGAACAGGATAGGTTTGTTACAATGTCATTAAAACAAGTGCGCCTATGGAAATACTCAATAAGTTCAACATTTCACTCTTAGTCTCCTTTTTCCATGATTTCTGAGCGGTTCTGTTTCTTTTTTGTGTTTTTATTTATATTAGAAACTAACGTATCTTTCTCATTCTTTTCATAAAATAATCTTCTATAGTTAAGATTTTTATATACTATTTTAAGACTTTAGACTTTAACAAACCTTATTCCTTTTATTTCGTTTTTATCGGAGATTGAAATTGATCAACGAATTGATTAACTTTCTGAGGTTGATTATATTAGCTGAAGGAATAAAGTAGACACTTGGCGAAACGTCGGATGTATAGATATAAAGATACGTCGGTTGTTCCAATATTCAATGATAAGATTGTTTAAAAGCTAAGGAAAATAGGTACGCATCTGATATTTTAATATGACTTTGTTATAAACCCATATAATTGAAACATTTTCACAAATTTACATAGAAAAATATCAACAAACAACAAAAACATGCCGTAAATACCATGGCAACTATCTGAATCGCGGCGCATGTCAAACGTCAAAGACGACGTAAAATCTAATTAAGGCACCTTTATCAATTACCCTCAATGGCTTTTAATGCAATAATGGTGCGGCTTTACCCATAAATCGTCAATTACAGACTTAAATCACGTGGTTGTTAATGTTTGTTGAATGTTTGGATGGCATATATTAATTTAACTTGTTCGTTTCCTTAGTCATTTAGCTAAAATGTTCTGAGATTATTTACACATAGCAGCAGAGGAAGTCAACGTGACATAGTGTAGACACATCATCATCGGATATTTGAAATATACTATCAAGTTTAGCCTATTCATAACAAAATTCAAATTATTTGTTGTGCGCCGGCAACTCAAACCAATGTCGTTAATACTGAAAATTTCTAAGTTACTATAGTAAATATTTTGTAAATGATTTGTTGTAATGTGAAATAATAAACTTAACGGTTATATGTGTGAATAATAATCTATTGGCGTTCAAAATTAACCGTCTATAAAATTTGTCACGGACTTTTTGGACAACCCTCGTATTCCTGTTTTTTCAAATGAAGTTTGTATTTTGTTTATCAATTTATTAATTATTTATCAATTAAAAAACACCACTCCAGTGTTCTTATCCTTTGATATTATTGATTCCAAAATCCTTTCTCCTGTTGAAGATTGAGTATCGCCGCAATCGGTGCGAGTGGGGGTCTTGACGGTTGTTCCGATTTTCCACTTTTAATTAACTCATGAAAAGACTCAAACAAATCAAGTTTTCAATTTTCTTTTTTTATTTTGTTTTTATTGGTCTTCAGGTATGTCCACTTTGCCAGATTCTTACATGAAAATGAAATAGGCGCTTGATATTATCAGAGGTGTTCACGTGTTTACATTAGTCTCATTCAAGTCGTTTCGTAATTTACCTTCGATATATATAAACATGTTTTAAACGGCCTTAAATTTATGTTGAAAATTTTCTACACATTTTTTGAAACTAAATCATTTATTTGATCCTGAGATATAAGCATCTCATTTATGGAACGCCGAATTATGATAAACAATAGTATTAAACTAAGATATTTATATTTGTCAGAATAATCATAACGTTTCACTGTAGATATATATTTTTACAAAGAGTTAATGTTTTCCTACAGTGAGACATTAAAACGTATCAAATTTCAATGTCTCTCTATACATTTAAAGGTCAAAATCGGTACAACAGAAAATATTTGAGTTTTGAGAGTTTAGGAGAGACACACTGATAGTGTGTAGCGTTTACTTATTTTGTTTCGGTTGAGTAGAGAATTTGTTGTTTTGAAGGGAGTTTTGTTGATTTGTTGAAGTTGGTTAAATGTTATTGTGGTGATCTTAATTGATCAGGGTTTATTGCTTGTAATTATTTGTTTTGGTTGGTGATGTATATCTGTTTGGTAATAAATATTCGGTTGAAATTGGTTGAATGTTTGTCTGGTCAAAAGTATATTATTTGATGCTTTGTTTTGAGTATATATGTAAATATTGGGTGCTTTAGTTTTAGTTGTTTTCTGATGATGATTAGATTGTGTGATGTGTGAAGTTAATATTTTTGGATGAATGTTTGTGGTTTATACTGTATCTTAGAGTTGTAAAAATATTCATTTTTGTGTTTTTCATTTTGTGGTGATTTTATTGTTTAGTGTGGTCATAAGTTGTTTAGAGTTTGGGCTCGCCAGGTGTCTAGAATTATTTCGTATAAAAGACGTATACGTGAAAAGATATATATCGTATAAGTGGTTGATAAATGACGTGTGTTTGTTTTGGGTGTAAATAATGATCGGAGTTCTTTGTTTTGGGTGTAAATAATAATCAGAGTTTATTGTTTAAATGTATATATTGATTTGAGATAGAAAAAGATAAAAATACCTAGAAAAATAGTGTTAACTAAACAATTATATGCTAGTTTTCCAACTGAGAATATTTCAATTTTATGTCAAGCGGTGCTGCCCAGTCCCCATATCTTTGAAATTGGTTCTAGTATTTATTACTAAATATTTCCATAGATTAAATAACAACAAAGCAGTTTTTTCTCCTGACAATTATAATGAATTAATCAGATCAAATGGTCCTTCATCTTATCTGTAAATGGTATAGTCTGAATAAGTAATAAAAGTAACAAATATCATCTTCTTATTAAAATATCTTATCTGCTATGAAAAGACTGTAACTTAAACTTTTTATAGTTTATTTTTCACTTAATGTTTATAAAGATCTTAATCCAACACATCCTGTGAACAAAAAAGAGAAAATGGTTATTCTTTTTCTTTCTCTGGTTTTCAAATTAAAATATATTTTTAATAAAAATCCATCAATATAACTTCTTATGCAAAATGTATAGAACAAATTTATGTTTCCAATTTCAATTGTACTTTTCAGTAGAGCCATCTTTAGCAAAGTATTGACCTATTTGTATTTTTAATTATTTAAATATTATACTTTTAGACGTACAAATGCTCATCTTCATGTAAATAACGTGAGGTTATATGATATTTCTATGGCATAAATTGTGTACTTCCAGCATAGAATTTTAATAACATAGTCTAGAAAATGGAGTATATTTTCTAAATGTGGTATTAATTTATCATCTTATATCTCCGTGAACATTTTAATAATGTGTTTTGTTACCTTTTTTCAATCCAGATTAAAAACTTTTACTTGTCATTTATTAGTGATATTTAATCATCACTCCGCTTTAATCTAAATTTCTTTTTACATGCATCAGAGGAATATAAAAATCAATTAATGAACAAACCAATATCTCAGATATAAGGTGATTTTCAAATTATTCTTGTAACAATTTCATTAATATTTCAACACAGAAATAAAATATTACATTAAAAGGCCTTACTGAAATATCCTTTTCAATCGTGTTTTTCTTGGAATGCGAAACAAATTTAATAGCATAATGTTTTACAATAATTCAAATATCCGAGGTTTGTTTGAAATCATAAAATCTTTGACTGAAATACGAAGGAAAAAATCATTTTATAACGGTTTTCCTGTTTTCGAAATGGAAAATAGATAGCAAATTATATCAACGGAATAGCAAAAACAACGTTCTTTCGTGCTTTAATTAGAAGTCGGTAATAATTGATTAATTAACGTTAATAACTTTACAAAACAGTATGCTAATTTGATATTTCCATTGTTATCAAGATAAAGGATCTAGACAAGGACAAGTCTAGACAAAGGTCTACTTTAAAAGGTCTTACGGGTCATTCAGAGAAGAGCATTTGCAAAGTATGTTTTTAATATAATTGCAGTTTAATACATCATCAAATTTTATAAATGAAAAGGCAACACAACTTGTTCGTCTAGTTGAAAACTCAAGTGCATATTCACGATAGTTAATGTCTCTTATTCACATACTGTACTATTTTAGAATAAGTATTCTGTAGCCATTTAATAGTGTATATAGCTATATATCACCTGCAAAACCCATTTGCGATTTTGTTCGAATTTAAAAACGGAAAACTTCCAAACTGCTTGATTGAAATTAATATGTCTGTAACTGCCAGAAAACAAAGTGCGCATGAACGGCATCTTTGATAAACGGATAAAAACTAAAACAGCAGAATGATATTTTATTACGGAACATTTTATTCTGTTTAAGTACAACATTTCTCTTTGATAGATGTCAGATAATTTTATTGTACAATGCTTTTGAGAATCGACCATGAAATTATGGAACCAATTTAATTTTACTGAGTATAAATATTTATAAAAAAAAGTTCATGAGATAAAGCTATATATCACTTAATCTTAGTGCACAACATATATATTTTTACACCACTAAAGTTTTGTTTTGTTATGTACCGAAAAAGATCCTTAGAGTAAGCCAAGTAGTTCTTTCTTATGGTCATCCTTTCATGACAAGAATATATTTTGTAACAGTAAAGGATCAAGACAAAAGAGTGTTAAAATCACGATTGTATACATAATGTATGCATAATGCTATCGGCTGTTCACACATTTAGCCAATTAGGAAACAGCTATACCGTTTAACATTCAGCTAAATAGTGTTATGTACTTTATCTTCATCATATCCTTGTTAACATGCTAATGAGTAAACTCATTTGGTCTGATTAATGCCATTATTAACCTTCAGGGTAGATGTCAGTGGTAAATTTACCACTGTCGCTTTACGAATGAAAAATCATTTCTGTTGAATTTTCCAAAAGTTTATTATTTTTGAAAGGGAAGGCCTTTCAAATATAATTTCTAATTTCAATAAACTAATTGAAATTGTTGGCGAACAACCGCATCTATTGCTAAATAGGCAACACACATCAAATAAAATAGTTAATGTTTTTCCTGAATTATTCTATATTCGTAAGATATGTAAGCAAAGGTCAACAAGGCAGAGCGGCATGCATTCAATGAACATGTACGCAACAAACGTTTAAAAACGAAGACATTAATGATACTATTTAAAAATATGTGATTGAAACAGAACAAATTAAGACATTATTTATCTGGTAAAATGATTCCATAGTTCAGTTGTAGATTCATAAGCAAATGTTATGTCCTCTTATCTTTATAATTTACTTGATAAACTTTTATGAAATTTGCAAGGAACGATTTTTTGCAGAATTTGTAACAATTTGTAACAAATGTTATCTAAGAAATCTGGTATCTAACAACAAATATTCAAACATTATTAATTTGTGTGAACAAGATATGTATATTTAATATGTGAAATTTGTTATTCATTCATTGTTTGCCTTTCTGAACCAAACTTGTGCCAAAATGACATACAATTATTTTTGTGTGTTATGATACATTTTTTTAAATAACAGAAAGATACGAATTTTAAGATATTCTTATCATATTACAGTTGTAAATCATACTTTTGCTTTTGCATAAAAGTTGAGTATTTTGGGAGAGTCACTTTATTCTTTTGAGATTCACCCGTATACTTAAATAGCAGTATGTTCCTCACAAAGCATGTAACAAAAAGTCTAGTGCATCTTAGTTCAGAATTGTTCTTTTATATCACATTATGTAACCTAAAATAGGTATATTTCTCCAGATTAGATGATTTTAATCCAACGTTTCTGAAAATAACGGCACCTAGGAGAGATTAAAAAGAAACTCAAGTCGCGTTAAAGTTATTAAACTTTGTACTAGTTTTAGTTTCAAAAATTAACAAACGAACATTGAATTTCAATAGAAAAATGGTTTTTTTTATTTTGGCGTGAACAAGTTTAGAATTTGTTACATCTGATGCCTTAACCAGAATGGGTGTAAAAAAGATTATAAGACACTAATTAAATTGATCCTGGAAAAAAGCTTATTATTTTCGGACACTGTAGAAGGATTACAACAAAGTTAAGATGACTTGCTCACATACTGTAGGAGATTGGGATTAACCGTTTACATTGAAAAAAAAACAAAATTGTGTTTTTAGAAAGCATAAACCTTTGCGTGAAAATGAAAAATAAATGGACCAACAATGAAACAAATTTATCTGTTGTAAAAAAATTTAACTATTTATGTCTGGTGTTTGACTCAAATGGCAAGTTTAACTTGTAATACACAGATGCTCGCCGGCAAGGCGTTTAAAGAATGTTTACTGAATAATAAAGACATTGATTTTACTCCAAAGACAATATTGAGTTCATTTGATTCATTTGTTTCCTACATTTTAAGTTATTATTCTGAAGTTTACGGATTTACTAAAAACTAAGACATTGAAAGGATACATTTAACATTTTGCAATCGAATTCTAAATGTAAAATTATCGTCAAGTAGTGTAGCTATATATGATGAATTAGGACGATATCCTTTGTAGGTGAACAGATGTGTTAAAATTGTTAAGTCCTCCCTTAAAATAAAAAAAATATTTATTATTGTATAATTAGTAAAATATATGAACTGTCATTAGAGGATTTATGTCAGAATAATATTAACTGGGTTTCAAAAGTAAAGACGTTATTATATGAACATGGTTTTGGATACGTGTTACCCCGTTAACAATAAAAGTGATCCACTATATATCTATGTTCAGACAAAAACTGATTAATACATTCACACAGAATTGGAGTAGCAATTTGAGAGCAATCATGTATATCAACATTTAAAGCACCAATTTGAATATGCAGAGTATTTTATGTAGAAACAAAATAGATCTGTTATTACCAAATTTAAGATATCCACACAATGCCTTAGGATTGAAACCGGACGATATGGTCAAACACATACAATAAATGTCAATGTAGAGACATTTACAATAAATGATCAATAAATAATAAATAAATGCTAAATTTATTGTCATGTAAGTCAGGAATTTCATGTTAAATGATACTGATAAATATTATATACCTTTTTTGTCATATGTACAACAGATATTGTTATTTTCAATATTGTATTATATCAATATACTGTTTGACTTTGACACAATAATATATAATCATGTTATGGATGAGGAGTAAAATGCTACAATCTAAAATAAAATAAAATTCATGTTCTGTTCTTTTCTTTATAATTGTACGATATTATAGAACTGTCTCACAATATCGCTTAAAATTGACAGCAATCATGTCTACTGACCTTCAATTGTACTCGTGTGCTACAACTCAATAAATTACTGTCAATGAGCTTAAATTGCATTTACATATTTATACGAACGGTTCAAAAGAAGTTTGCAAAGTAGGTGCGGTTGTGTTTGAAAATAATTTTACATCTAGTATGAGGTTACCAGATAATGCATCAATTTTTACTGCTGAAGCAAAACCTATCGATTTAGCATTGTCATACATAGCACAACATACCCACGATAAATTTGTGATATTTTCTGACTCGCTTTCTGTTTTAATATCCATTAAAAATAAAAAATCTGACAATATCATGGTAAAGAAACTTCTTTTACGATTTCATGATATACTAAAAAACAATATATGTTAAATTATATTGGATTCCAAGTCATGTAGGAATACGAGGAAATGAAAAAGTAGATGCTTTAGCTAAACAATCATTAAATTTTCAAAAAACTGACTTATTGTTACCTGCTTGTGATTTTAGAATTTTCTGAATGGAAAGCAAATTGGGACAATGCCGTTTTTAATAAACTTCACGATATAAACCCATCTCTTTTTGTGTCACCATCTCTATCTCTGTCAAACCGCCGTGATCAAACAGTTCTTCTTCGATGCCGAATTGGACACACTAAAATTACCCATTCTTATCTCCTTACAAATGACAATGCCCCTTTCTGTATAGGTTGTAATGCAAATTTTACTGTCAAGCATTTTCTTCTTGAATGTCATGATTTTTTTCACAGGCTTGTAATAGATTTTATTCTGTAAATTCACTCAAAGAACTTTTTAATACAATTCCATCAAAAAACATAATTGATTATTTGAAAGAGATAAACTTGTATTCTAGGATCTAATTGGTTCATTTCTATTGTCATTCACAAAGTTTAACATAACATTTTAAGCCTATTATAGCATTCGGCACGATATGGCCAGTTATGTGTTGAAGTGCCGTAAATATCCAAACAAACAAACAAACTTAAATTGCATGTAATTTTACGAAAACGCGCAGACATTGAGAGAATTTATGAAGTAGACAGACACAGACACTATATTAACTCATATCAAGATACATACATGTATACAATTAGTAATCACTGGAACACCGGGATACTTTAAAATTATCACCAGACATCTAAAAGATTGATTTTTAAATGAAAGTACAAGAAATGAGCTAAAGACAGTATCGAATCTGGAGACTGCACAAAAGTTTATAATTTTTTTGAGTATCTGGTAAATTTATGATTAAAAAACCTATCATTAAAACACTTGGAAATTTAAGAGATGCCACTAGAATTTCTGTATCTGTAAAATCAATTATGTTTGTATGTATGAATATGCGAATAATGGCGGTATGTTTCATCATTTTACCACAATTCGAAACAAATAGGAAAAATAGTATCTATTTATTATGTTTAGAATCAAACAGAGTGAAATAAAAATCCCTCACTTAAGCCCAACGCGGCAAAATTGAAAATGTTGCAGGCTCGGTTTGATTGAGCTTGTCCATGGGCGGTACTGTCAAGTGCAAACTACCGTCTACCCCCTAGCACTGGATTAAGCAGAATTCAACATCAAACATGAACTTGTAAAATTTAGAATTTTGAAACATCCGTAGATGTGTTCATATGACGTTTAACACACACTTTTGCAACCTTGATCATCAAAAGTTACATTCATCTCCATTCTTTTAAAGATAATCATAGTTCAAGACATTTATGCCCCATATAGATTTTAACATATGAATTATTATGCTCAGCTACAAAATGATTTTATCACATGTTATTAGATTGTAATGTGTTTGTCCACTGTGGCATTTATCAGCTGCAGAATAATGATTTCATCTCATTTTGAAGATGGAATGGAAGATAATTATTTCTTGCATATTGACTGGTATATTTGTTAGGTCTGCCCACACTGCATATAAATTCCATGCATAACGATGCTAGAAGAGCCGTGTCCTCTAAATGACATCAGTTCAGTTCGTTTCCTGAATAATTTGTGTTCTAAGAATGACGTCAGTTCACAGTTGTGACAAATTAATAAATTGAGGAAAACCATTCTAAAAACGGTAGAATATGCAGAACAAATACACCGCCAAATTGACAGGTACCCTCGGGATACACATACCCATATGACAGATGCTATTATTTGTTTGCTTTTTTAGAAATACAAATGTTGATCATATTAAAGAAAGAACTGTAAGTCAACAGATCTGGGATAAATAATATTCAAACACATCATTTGCATGAATTTGATTGGACATTATTAAACAAATAAGTATCTTGATTTTGTATCATCAGTGAGAAAGAAAATCTGCTCGCGTAATCAAATATGTAAATATATCGTCAAATCATCAGGATACATTTTTCAAACATTTTGCAAACGATATAAGATTATCTGATATCTTAAAATGCTTAGAAAGATATCTTTGTGAAAGGTTAATTACTGCTTTTGTTCTGGAAGAAAATTATCTAAAACAGTCATTGTGATAGCTATTATTTATGCTATCTATAAGTTCAAATTTCAAATTAAGAATAACAAATACCATTTGAATGGGTGCCAGACGTTTGACTAAAATTATATATCATTTGAGACGGTTTCTTGTTAAGCTTGATAAAAGCGATCTCATTAACGCTTTCTATGACAGTAATACAACACTGTTTTATACGTTCATTTCGTATTAGGTTTTATATTGCAAGTACAAATAAGAAATCTTTGATACAATGTATCTATTACGAAAGTTCAATGCTATCAAAGTAGAAAGGTATCTTTGGGATCATAAAAAAGATCTGTCCAATCAAAGTAAAAGCACAGACTTACATGATCCACCCTTGCTTGTAAAGATTGTTGTGATATGTTACATTTAATTTACGTTACCTAATCTTAATGCATTATAGACGTAAAAAGGGTGATCTGATAGCTCGTAGACTGACGCTTTAAGATAACAAAGATTCTCTTTATTGAACTTAATAGAGACTACTACAAAAATAACGAAAATAACGAAGAACACAGAAAGTGTCTTTGAAGTGACTTAATCGATTTCACTTACAGGGCAGTTTATGTGGCGATACCAATCGTCAATATACCTGCCATTGTGTATATAAAACCATCTAGTAAGCAAGTAGTAAAATCGTCGTTCAATTTTGTTGGTGATATAAAAGAATGAACTAACAAAAATACATTTTAATACCGAAAAAAAGTTTTTTTTTATAGATTACAAGCAAAATATTTGAACTATTTTACCATAAAAGCCGCTCTGGAGGCACAGCAAAAGGAAAGGACGGAATATAAATATTTCTTGTATATTAAACTCGCATGTACGTAAGGTTTACCCATACTGCATATAAATTCCATGCATTAGGATACTAGACGAGTCGAATGCTCCAAAGACCCGATTTCAGTTCGTATTCTGATTGAACTGCGTACGAAGGATAACGTCAGTCCATCGTTTTGAAAGAAGTTGATGGTTATGTAAGACAATAGTGACTGGGAAAATTACATTTATTTCAATGATAAATTAATTAATTGGGTTAAACCATTAAAAAATACGATAAAACATGGAGAAGAAATAAATAACAATAATAATATCTGTTATATATTGCGGTTAAGATCTAAATATCCGTCTCGAGGGGAACCGCCATATGGTCAGTAACCTGGATTGCCAAATTACAGACCATTGGCGGTTTCCCGAGGGACGGATATTCCGATCCGAACCGCAAACATGTGTAAGATATATTTTTTCTGGGATATTCTATCATGTTCCATTATATTTTAAATTCTTGGACAACGGATGAAAGTAACTCGCTCAATATGAAATGATTTTGTGCATGGAATATAGCAGTACTTTGAGAAAAAACATGGCATAGGTCTAATTCAATCTTCAACAAAAATATAATGGAATCAATAATTATACTTAGACATTTATCTTATTCTACGATTAAGTTTGTTTGTTAAGAATTGTAAACAGTTTCTTTTTTTTTTCTTGTGGCATCTACAAGAAACCCAAAAGAAATCAGCAAGCTATGACACTTTATTCATTGTCAGCCTCATTCTTTGCAATTACATCTCCTATAGAAACAGCATGTTAGTATGTAAGCAATAAGTCAATAAAATGAAAATGGAACTCTCTCTCTCTCCTTCTCTTTAAAATTATGGAAGAAACATTTAAGTGCTAAGCTTTGTCGTACATCAAAATTTGCGGAAGCTCTCAAACTTTTTCCCTAAGGCATCGGGCTTAAATGCGTTCTCGTTGTGTTTCACACTTTTTGGAAATTTATGCACAAAACATTTTATGCACCATCTATCAAAATAAGTTTCATGTGGCGCAAACTGCATATGATAATCAGGATGCTGTTGTTTGAGTAGGTTGTTTTGATTTAAGCACAGGCACACATTATATATTAATTTGCGATATTATTTTGACTTAATTTATTTGATAAAATGGTATTTTCCAACAATATTGACCGGGCAATCTCAAGAATGTATGCCGATTTTAGTATGCTGATTTGTTATTTCTATACATAACATGATTTTGTACAGAAATATTCTACATGAGTAAAGTTGACACATTTATAAAAACACCAATTTGTTCATTTCGTGCATTTTTTGTGTTTATGCTTAAATGATTTCATACTCCCAGAGGCATTTACAGATAATGGTAATTAATTTATTTATTTTGCGTCAAATGTAAAAGAAAGAATTATAAAAAAATTGAGGTCAACTTAATCAAGGTGACGAATATAATGGCCGGTTGCGGCTACATTTTGCGACAGGGTTTAAAAAATGGCGGATGTTTTTCATTTCTATAGCGGATTTTGTTAATTAATTGGTATGTATTATTTTAAAAAGTATAATTAAGTGGTCAATTGCAAACTTTAACATACCAACGTTTCGGCTGAACAGGCTTCTTCAGGGTACATACATGATAAACAATATGTTTTACGTGCAAAATTAGATAATGACATATAGTCATATAGTTTTCTTACCAGTTCGCTTCATTTGAGAAATCTTGGTTTCAGCAGTATTATTTCAATATGTTCAAACATATACAATTATGCATAACACCATGGTATAATACAGGATTGAAAGGAAAATAAAAACTTTGGTAAATTTCTTTCCCATGAATGGTAAGTAAAAGTATAGGATAATGTAAAATAACGTATTAGTACACTAGACTAAATAACAAACCAATCAAATTAATAAAATTATAAAAAGAGAAATATATAAAAGATATGTAATGAGTGTGAGTTCAATACTGAATTTATTGAACGAGTTGAATAAAATTATATTATGCGAGCCTCTGGCGAGCATTATATTAATTTATCCAACGAGTTGAATTAATTTATTAATGACCATATTTGAATGTAATATTCTATTTATCATATATCCAAAATAAAGAATGTTTAAAGTTGAAAAAAACAGTCTAAAGTGGTACGCTAACATTTAGCGCGTCTTTACGCAATGTTTGTATAACTGTATAACGCATATGACGTCTTCTTCTTCTTCCAATACTGTACATAACCCACTCTGGAGCATTGACGTACAGGGTGTATGTACAAAGTGTTGTGCGGCGAAAAAGTGTAGATTTAAAAGAAGAACATGTTAAGAATAAAATCAACTCCGGCATATTAGGGCCCCATGACTAGTCCTCCTTTGAAGGCCTCAAGGTTGACTGCCGTGGCTAGGTGCTCTGGAAGCTGGTTCCACAGGCGGAAGGCCGAAGGTACAAAGGAGAACTTCATGGTGTCTGTTCTGCAGGATGTGACATGGACTCTGTATCCATAGCCATGGCCACCAAGTGTCAGGGGGTGGAAGTACTGTGCAGCTGGAATGGCTATGAGGTTGTGCGTGATCCTGTATACCATCACTAGCTTGGCATTGGAGCGGCGAAGCTTTAGAGTTGGCCAGCCTAGGTCTGTCACCATTGCAGTGGTGCTGCTGGTAGTTTTGTAGTCGCCTTTTACAAATCGGACAGCTCGCCTTTGGACAGCTTCAAGCTGGTTGATGTTGGTGGCTGTGTGTGGGTCCCAGACTGTGCCTGCGTACTCCAGGATTGGTCTTACAAGGGTCTTGTAGGCCTGGGCCTTGATGTCTTGTGGGCAGCTTGTGATGTTTCTTTTGAGGAATGATAGAGAGTTGTTGGCCTTTTTGATGGTAGATTCTGTATGTATATTCCATGAAAGATTATTAGCGATGTTGACACAAAGGTACTTTCCACTTTTGACAGATTGAAGAGTTGATTGATGGACCTTGTAAGCATAAATGATGGGGCTTCTTTTCTTGGTTATGTGTATGACTTCACATTTGCTGGGATTGAAAGACATCATCCGCTTGCGTTCCCATACCTGGAGTCTATCTATCTTCTTGGAGTGCTAATGCGTCAGTTTCTGATTTGATTTTCCTGTAGATCAGGCTGTCGTCTGCAAATAGGCGGCTGATTGCAGTCACGCACTTTGGTAGGTCATTGATGTAAAGGAGGAACAGTAAAGGACCTAGTACTGTCCCCTGGGGTACACTGGATGTAACTGGGGAGGATGCAGATGAATGGCCTTCAACGACAACGTGTTGGCTGCGGCCAGACAGGAAGCTCTCAATCCAGCTTCTGACTGTCCCTCTAATATCGCAGTGATCTACCTTGGAGAGGAGTCGTTGGTGAGGCACAACATCAAACACCTTACTGAAGTCTAGTAGTATAGCGTCTACTTGTTCCCCTTGATCCAGGGCTGATGACAGGTCTTGAAGAGTAAGAAGAAGCTGACTTTCAGTTGAGCGTTGTTTTCTAAATCCATGTTGTTGATCTGAAAGGATGTTGTGATGGTCAAGGTGTTTCATAACTTGGCTATGTAGGATTTGTTCTAGGAGTTTGCTGCATACTGATGTGAGAGAAATGAATCTGTAGTTGGCAGGGTTGCTACGGTCACCTTTTTTGAAGATAGGTGATACATTTGCCTTCAAAATATATGCACGGCATTGCAATACCGTTTTAACGACAAAAAACGGCATGGTATGTGATAAGTAATTATAGTTCAACATCGAAACAAATAAAATGAAAATAACAATTAAGACAACTGAACCGTTCGGGTGGACTTCTTTTTAATTCAGATTTTTTTTTGTCTCGATTTTATCACATTTGATTTCCACATACATAAATATTACGGTGTTCGCATACTTTATGTTTATTTGTAAAAATAACTCCTCTGATATTCAATACAATATGATACATTCTCGTACTATTATACTTTAAATTTAAATTGTAGTGCAATTCCCTTTTCTATATCATGATATGTTCAACAGAACGTAAATAAGATGAATGTCACAACAAGATGATTTAGAATAGAAAGGAAATACCTCTCTGATATACTTCTTAATTTAAAACCAAGTTTTCAGCATAATAGAAGGAAATGCATGTCTATATTTGTCCGTTTACTATGAAGAATATATATTTATTTTTAACTGGCTTTACAAACAAGACGTTTGGTCAATTTTTTGAAATTAATTTTTCTATGCTAGAAATAGTCCTTACATGTACAGTTTAAGTAAATTATTTCAAATCGCAAAAGATTAAAAAAAAATATTTCTTTGAGGTATTGTTTGGAATATAGATGTAATAATACAAAACTTCTTTAGAGTTATTTTTCAAAGAACTTTTAGCATTAATAGACTAAAACATATTGATTTGGTATGCAAATTCAAGCAAACAAGACATTTAAATTGAACCAGTATATAACAGCATATTATTAAATATTTTAGGTTTAGAGGCGCCAAACCCGTTTGAAAAAATTGTCCCAAAGATATCAATTTCACTTTTTTTTCTGTTTCATTTTAAAAACGGCATTGAATGTTTCAAATATAAACTGAATGGGTAAGTGATTCTTCGTAGCGGTATTGAATAAATCATCATCTCAAGACCATTATAGTTTTTGTGTTTGATTTTATTGTTGTTGTTTGTTATTCATTTTGTTAAATTTGAAAATGAAATGGTTTATGGTCATTTCATTTTGAAAAGTTATCAATCGTGAAAACCGAAATACAATTTTTAAAATATTTTACAATTTAGATCACTATATACTATTTAAAAGACATATGCGGCTGTTTACAATTATGTTTTTTCAGTTCCTTCAGACAAACATAAATCATTTATAATTAAACAATATTATAACCTTGTTTTGAAAAAACAACAAACACTTATGTAGGTGTGGTCAATACAGGCATTTTATTCATTGATAGTTACAAAACACAAGCACACTGCGATGGTTTCTCGCAAAAATATGACCATAAATATGGTCTTTTGAGTCCATCTCTTAACACAAAAGATGTGAAGGGAAAAAAATCACTTTCAATGTCCAAGAAACCATCTACACTCAAACACTTATTTAAATCCTTTACATATGGATGAATATTCTTTCACTCTGCTTCAATCTTACAGAAAATTTGACAATTCATTCGATATGAAATAGATAAATTAACATGATAAAACATGAAACAAAATTGAATATCTATATATTAAATTTGAAGCACTGTATATTATTTCATGTATATAACTCATATGTTGTTAAAACATGTATGCTAATAAACTGTTGTTGTTGTTGTTAAATCAAAACTTTACTGTAACCAAATTCCAAATAATCAAAACAGTAATCTTAAAAAAATGGGCGGGTTGGTGGGGAAACTAAACTTACCAGTTTAGTTAGACTGCCTGTATCTGACCTCAAAGTTACTTTAACACATTACAACCCGGTTAACCGCTTCCCGTTATAATTACCATATTTGGTAATTTCTCATGCAAAACATGACTTCAATTATAACATAGAACAATAATAAACATATTTATATCTGTAATTAAACTATTCTCTGTCTTTTTTAAATTCTAGATATTTAATCTATTATCGATTCTATATTACGATTTTCCAACCTTTAGGAACGCTGTTATAGAAAAAAGATCTCGAAAATCGTTCCATTAAAATTCATTTAAGAAGAGTTTTTAATGATATGCAAAGAAATTCGAGAAGCCGATAATTAAATGTGTTTTACAACATATTACATACCACTTTCATTTCCTGTTTAATTGAATGTTGCCTTCCGTCAAACGTACTTTTTTGTTGTTAGGAAATGTTTCATTGATATAAATTGCCGATCATCTAGCTGAAGGCTTGAGATTGTACGTATGCATTGAAATAAAACTCAATAAATACCCCTATATATTTACCTTTATAAACATTTTTACATTTGCATAGGAAAACAATTTTATTTTAAAGGAATATCAAAATGGAAAAATAAGAGAGCCTTAAAATGAATTTGAATACATTATGCTGAAGAAAATTTTAAATATTAAATGAAATATCATAACATAAGATATTCATATTTGATACATTTAATATCATGATTCAATGTAAAACAATGAAAAATTAAACAGCAAATTGAATATGATTTCAGATAAATAATTTCTACAATGTATCTTTATCAATTCAAACAAGAGTTTATTTCTGTATAAAAATAATAACGCTTTCTAAGTGTTTTGCTAAAGAGATTTGAATTGTTTTATTAGAAAAACAAGACGGACATGTTACCGAGTGCCTCAAGTTCGAGACTTTAAGATAGTCAATATTCTTTTCCTCCGAGGTGTTTCTG
Source organism: Ruditapes philippinarum (assembly GCF_026571515.1). Taxonomy (NCBI): domain Eukaryota; kingdom Metazoa; phylum Mollusca; class Bivalvia; order Venerida; family Veneridae; genus Ruditapes; species Ruditapes philippinarum. The sequence continues at coordinate 224,835 of NW_026858564.1, forward strand.
AGCAATGCAGATACATGTATGAAGGATTTGCAAGCCTTAAACGGGAAGTTAATATTTCTACTGTGGTATGCACCTTTATATATTAATTTAACTTTATATATTAATAGTACAGTTTAGGTTATAGATAAGGGTTTATTGCCTTGTGATTAAGATCAATTTAGTTTCTTTGTTCGAACAGGTCCATCAATTATATAGTTGTAAACAATCCCCAACATAATACCAGTTATGTATGTATCTGTCATAAAATCCGATCATGAAAACCTTGATGACAAAATAGATATTTTGTTTTTGGATGTCTGAAAGTGAACCTGTTCCTCACATTTACATATACAGTTTTCGTTAATCAAGATGATTTATTTGTATTTCAATCTCTTGAAAATCAATGTTTCCACCCACTTTTCAAGAGGACTAGACATTTCCCTAATCTTTCAGTAAGATGTTTTCGACTGGAGGAGTATTTTAAACCCATATTGGTTTCTTACCGATCACGATTATTTCAAGAAAACATACCACTTGAGACATGTTCTCGCATGCAGTCAATATGGGTTGTCAAATCTATATTTAATCCGGAAAAAGCAATTGTTGTTATAAATCAGGCTACATTTTCAATGATATATCGGTCGAATTATTTAATTCAACAGCAGAACAGCAGAACAGCAGACCTATAAAATATTGAAACTTCAATATGCGACTACATATAGAAGTGTTGTTATCTTCTTTTATTATCATTTTATTTGAAATATTATACTATTTTCAATTTTAGGTCATATTACTGTCCGCTATAAAAATTTGCCTTGCTTAACTTAGATAACTTAAAATCAAATAATTGGACATTTATTGATTGTCATTGCAATATAACATTACTCAACAAACTATCTATTGTTATCATAGCGAGGCCTTTTCAATAATGGTGAGGTAACTAGAATCAGAAAGTATCCATCTTTAAATATTATATGACCTAAACATGATCGAAATATTGCCCGTCGGGAACAAATCATAAATCAGAAACTAACGGACAATTATTTATATTTCTGAAACACCAAAATAATATTTACTTTGTAGTAAATGTCATTTAATAATTTTATTTGCCTTCAATTAATAGGGAAATTAATAATAAATAGTATGATTTATAGATTAAGGCCAATGTCGTTTGTGATTATGATCAGTAAATAGGATTTGTTCGAACCAGTCAATAAATAATATAGCTTTACCGACTTTTAATTATATAACCATTAACAATCTTCAGCATAATAACAGTCACATAAATATCCGTCATAAAGTCAGATAATTAAAACAAGATGACAACATAATAAAATTTACTGTATACGGATATCGAAAGTGAACTTATACCATATTATTGCCTCCTTGTCACCTTTAAATTTCTTAAATTTTGTTTAAGATATCAAAAGTTATAAAAAAGATAATTTTAAGATACATTTACAATGGCAGTGATCTAAAATAAGATATAGAATACATAATACCTTTGGAAGCATTAATCACAACATAATTACATGAGAATTGCAGACTCGGTTTAATTGAGTTTGGGATTACATTAGGGATACCGAATACATGCAACATCCCTCACGCCCCCTACCACTGGCTTGAGCGGTACTCAACTCTTAACACTTCATAGTACATTGTACTGGTATCAATGATCCCGAAGAATGTAGGACAAAACCCCACCAGTTAAAACCCCACCACTCAAAATTTTATAGAGTGGACAAAACCCCACCACTTAATTTTATAGAGAGGACAAAACCCCACCACTTAATTTTACAGAGTGGACAAAACCCTACCACTTCAGTTTTATAGAGTGGACAAAACTTTCTTGTAAACATGTTAAAAAACAAGCAATTGTGCATCAGCAGAAACTTAAAAGAATGTGTGAACAACTCATCAATAAGGAGAAGACTGCACCCGAGTTTCTTCAGGCTTCAGCCACAGTATCCACTTAAACTAAGTCAGGTATATATATTAACATAAGTACCTGACTTAAGTACAATGAAGTACAATGAAGGAAAATTGACTGAAATGAATAAATTAGAAATGTGCTATAAAAATGTGCTATTTTTTAATCATTAATTGATGAAAATGTGCTACATTCTTGATTAATAGTAAAGAAGAAATTTGAAGAAACTAAAAATAATGGATAATTCCAAGGTCATAAATGTGGCACAGTCTCAAATAATACTCTTTGATGTTGAGTTAACAGTTTGTAAATTATTTGTATATTCTCTTATATTACACAAATGTTACATTGAAATTAAAAAATAAAATGTGAAAATGTGTACTGAATATTATATATATTTTAATTCATCAAATCTTGCCCAATAAGTAAGTAAGTGGTAAGTGGTGGGGTTTTGTCCACTCTGTAAAATTTAGTGGTGGGGTTTTGTCCACTCTATAAAATTTAGTGGTGGGGTTTTGTCCACTCTATGAAATTTTGAGTGGTGGGGTTTTAACTGATGGAGTTTTGTCCGTCTACCGATCCCGAAGGATCAGAAAAGTTACGTACAGGTCAACTTCGTACAGCTGCCTCACAAGACTTAAAAACGGATTTTAAAAGGCTAAAGGTAATCACGGTGTACAGTCAGTTTATAAAGTAGAATGATTTATTACTTTTACGATGAAACTTGCTTCGATATGTGTTCATTTTTGGTTTTGTGACATATAAAATGAACAATAAGGTATATTATTTTCAATCTGTGACACAATTGGGACAAATTTGATGTCTTATATTCTTATAAAGGATACGTCATTAATCAGATACATGCTTAACATGTCTTCTGTTTCTATGGATATGATATGTATTCTTCCTTTGGATTCTAATTTAAAAAGTGGCAAAGATGTTGAAATACGGCCGATGATTTCTCTAACCCTGCAACACAATTTGTTGACTTCAAACATTATGAAAAATAACTGTTGCGAAATTAAATAAATCGGCTGCATATCATTTTATAAGATATTTCTTGTTTAACAAATGTATACATTTCAGAAATAATTGCAGAAATGTTCTATAACAGGGAAGTTGTTTACATAATGTAGAAATCGATTTGTTCATCTGTGCATGTTTTATCTATGTGCTTATGTGGTCTCATACTTTTAAGGCGGTTACAATTTTTATTTATTAATTAAAAAGAACCTCGAAGATTTTGAAAGAAAAAAATACAATGAAATTCATTTTATTAAGTGGAAAAAAACTTTTACAACAAAAACATCAACTATTTACATGCTTAAAAGCAATTTTGTTATCTCATTTAACAATTATGTTATCTTTATGTCAACATTCCAATTTGTTGTATCTTTGCCTGAAGAAGTTTTCTCTGTTTGATAATTTTCAAGAATAACAACTACACTTTGAAATTGAAATGACCATTTTATAATAAATGACGGAAAAACATATAATACAATGTTGATATGAAAGTTATCAAACTAACATAAAATTGTGAAATGGCCATTTAATAATAAATGACATATAAACATATAAAACAATGCTGATATGAAAGTTATAATATAACATAAAATTGTATACAAAGCAAGCAAACATTTCTGAAAAATGTATATAAAATTATATACACACATATCCCGAAAAATTATCAAAGGTTGGGTTCTAAGAATGAAATTGAAATGGCCATTTAATAATAAATGACGGAAAAACATATAATACAATGTTGATATGAAAGTTATCAAACTAACATAAAATTGTGAAATGGCCATTTAATAATAAATGACATATAAACATATAAAACAATGCTGATATGAAAGTTATAATATAACATAAAATTGTATACAAAGCAAGCAAACATTTCTGAAAAATGTATATAAAATTATATACACACATATCCCGAAAAATTATCAAAGGTTGGGTTCTAAGAATATTGCCTTGCCTAAAACTGTGTATGAAATTAATATACACACATATCTTGAAGTGAAAAGAAAAAATCATTTGTATATAAAATTATAAACAAACACAAAACCTTTTTGATGTTTATAAGCTTGTCAAAAATTGAATACTGAATGTGGGTGGGATGGTGGGTTATTGAAAATTGTTATGAATTATTTCTTCTTCTAAAATGGCGGACTTAATCCGCATCAATTATCACATTGTACTTACTCATAACGATAACCTTAGTGTACTTACTAGTACGGCTTTTTCGAACCCAATATATTTCGATCTATGACTAAAGACCTAATGGAACCCACCATCAAGCTTGTAAGTGACCATAAAAACATTTATTTTGCAATAAATTAAGTTTTATGTCAACATTTCAATTTGTTGTATCTTTGCCTGAAGAAGTTTTCTCTGTTTGATAATTTTCAAGAATAACAACTACACTTTGAAATTGAAATGGCCATTTAATAATAAATGACGGAAAAACATATAATACAATGTTGATATGAAAGTTATCAAACTAACATAAAATTGTGAAATGGCCATTTAATAATAAATGACATATAAACATATAAAACAATGCTGATATGAAAGTTATAATATAACATAAAATTGTATACAAAGCAAGCAAACATTTCTGAAAAATGTATATAAAATTATATACACACATATCCCGAAAAATTATCAAAGGTTGGGTTCTAAGAATATTGCCACAAATTGTGTAAAACACAATTCCCCCAACCTTTACTGATCACAATGTTAGGTGCATTATCTGTCTTTCAATGATTCTGTATTATTCTATATCAATTAAATATTTTTCACGTTCATCTGTCATCATTATGATATATATTTAGTGTTCATCGCTTTAAGTACGTTCTTCACTTAGTCAAGTAAACACTTTATTAAGTCATATATACATTTACTTGTAACAAGGTACATACGTATCATTTAGATAAGTTTGATGCACTTGTAACCATGTTGTGTGAGGCAGTCGTTGCATAAAATAATATTCTAATTTTGATTACTTTATTACCTTACGTGTATATCTCAATGCGTGTGGCGCTTTTTTTATTGACTAAAATAGCTTTAATATTCATAACAAATCATATCCAAGCTAGTAATTTCATCGTTTTGAAATCCATTTTAGCTTAATTTCCTGTTCTTTATTTCGAAACAATCGCAGAAACTTAACTTAGATAAATTTGAAACTGAAACCTGAAGAGCACAGCAATATTTGGAATTAAAACGTAAATGCGTCTCCGACAGACTTAAAAATATAACACCGGCTGTCTGGAATCAGGAGGAAATGCAAGGCTATATTTGTAAAGTGGATTTTCAAGTTTTCAGTTTTATAATGAAAACAATTCCAATCACTACACAATTAATAGTTAATTTATTGTCGTTATTAATAAATTAATTTTGTTATTTTCCTTTTTCTTTCGTCGTGTGTTATATTATTGTAAACTGTAAGATACAGTCCGCTCACCGCGGGTTTTGCTTTTTCCGCAATACCACCGCGGACGATTTTTTTTTATCGCGGACATCCGCGATGAGAAGCCTAATTTCCCTGCGATCCCCGGTGTTTAGTTGTTTCCACCGCGGACAAAATTCTGACGACTGTTCTTCATTCATCGATAAAATCAGTCACCCGTTTCCCGCGGGGGAACACCATGGCCAGTTGGTCAGTATAAATTTACCTCCAAAAATAATAGACGTTTTATTATTTTTTAACGTCATCTTTTTTACACAATGACTTGAAAATTGACCACACTTGTCACCTTAAATGTCATTTGAAGGGAATTTGAAATAAAAAATAATTACAGCTGTACCTGTTTTTGTTGTTGTTTTTAATATTCGATTGTATGTACTTAAAACTACATGTTGTCTACAAATACTATTCTTCCTATGGACAATAATATCTTAATATAAAAATAAATGAAATAGTTTTAACTTGAACATCGGTCGATGGAAGTTCTTAGAAAATAACTGCCATGTGCTTGTTTGCCTTATATACATGTATTTACATGCATACTGTTCATAATAAAATAACAAAAAGTATAACGTCAAGTTTAACAAAATTCTGCAAAAAAATCTATAAAAAAAACACAAACAAACAAACTACTAAAACAACTAGAAATGTGTCCATAGGACACTGATGCCCCCACACGCCACTGCTCTGTCAATCTTATGACTCTAGGTCAAATATTTTTTGGACTACATGTGCCACAAGTTGAAACTAAAATTCAACAAAGAGCCATAATTCTGTTAAATTTGTTCGCAGCATAAATTCCTTCCTTTACTACCATTTACACATTAAGGTTGTTCATCCCTGTAAGTTTAAGCAAAATCTGCCATCCGGTTTAAGAGGCGTTGTGTTCACAAAATTTCTACATAGTATATAGTGAAAAAATCAACAAAGGGCCATAATTCTTTTAAATTTGGTCGCAGCAAAAATTCCTTCCTTTACTACCATCTACACATTAAGGTTGTTCATCCCTGTAAGTTAGAGCAAAATCTGCCATCCGGTTTAAGAGGAGTTGCGTTCACAAAATTTCTACATAGTATATAGTGAAAAAATCAACAAAGGGCCATAATTCTGTTAAATTTGGTTGCAGCAAAAATTCCTTCCTTTACTGCCATCAACACATTAAGGTTGTTAATCCCTGGAAGTTTAAGCAAAATCTGCCATGCGGTTTAAGAGGAGTTGCATTCACAAAATTTCTACATAGTATATAGTGAAAAAATCAACAAAGGGCCATAATTCTTTTAAATTTGGTCGCAGCAAAAATTCCTTCCTTTACTACCATCTACACATTAAGGTTGTTCATCCCTGTAAGTTAGAGCAAAATCTGCCATCCAGTTTAAGAGGAGTTGCGTTCACAAAATTTCTACATAGTATATAGTGAAAAAATCAACAAAGGGCCATAATTCTGTTAAATTTGGTCGCAGCAAAAATTCCTTCCTTTACTACCATCTACACATTAAGGTTGTTCATCCCTGTAAGTTTAAGCAAAATCTGCCATCCGGTTTAAGAGGAGTTGTGTTCACAAAATTTCTACATAGTAGCTAGTGAAAAAATCAACAAAGGGCCATAATTCTGTTAAATTTGGTCGCAGCAAAAATTCCTTCCTTTACTGCCATCTACACATTAAGGTTGTTCATCCCTGTAAGTTTAAGCAAAATCTGACATCCGGTTTAAGAGGAGTTGCGTTCACAAGATTTCGGGACGTACGGACGGACGGACGGACTGACAGACTGACGGACTGACGGACGGACAAGTGCAACGCTATATGCTCCCACATTGTGGGGGCATAAAAATGAAAATAAACTCCAACAGTTGATACAAACTTCAAAAAATATACATTACGCTCACACCTGTAAAAATATTAAACAAGACCGGTGTTTGACCGCCGCGTTCCTCCGCAATTTACCAATGCGTTCCGCGGGGGAAACGGTTTCAGCCGCCGATTTATGTCCGCGGTGTTGAAAATTTTCTGTCCGCGGGGTTACACGGACAATATCTGAGCAAATTTTCTTCGGCGGTATGTAATATATAGTATATATATATGTAGTATATATTAAATGTATATTTTGGTGAAATAAACGCTTTCTTTTAATGTTCCAAATAAATATAAGACTTTATGATCAACATGCAAATAAACAGAAACAGTAAAACGCATCTGACAATTGAAAGAGACGTCCTGGAATATTGCCTGAATAAATTGTTGAGGGTTACGTTTTCAAAGTTTTTAAATAAGAAACAAAAGCTGGCATATAAATTGTTGCAGTATCTTTTTCATAAATGTCATATGCCGAATTTTTCATTCTTTGACTTCAAGTTTCTCACTACCATGAAATTGCGACGACAATGATTTATCTTGATGTCGATAACACATTATACATTACCCAACACAATAACAAGAAGAATAACAAGAAATACACTGCATTTGTAAATGCACTTTTATTAAAACAAAAAAGAAAACAAACAAACAAATTTTACATATAGTTATATGTACGGTTCATGTTACAGTACGTACGTATACTGATGTTATACTGATGTTTAAATACAGTAATTAATTTTTTAAATTTAAGGTTTCCACCGCGTTGACCGGTGTTTGACCGCCGCGTTCCTCCGCAATTTACCAATGCGTTCCGCGGGGGAAACGGTTTCAGCCGCCGATTTATGTCGGCGGTGTTGAAAATTTTCTGTCCGCGGGGTTACGCGGACAATATCTGAGCAAATTTTCGTCGGCGGTATACCTCATCCGCTGGGGCACGCGGGTTTTGAAAAAGTCGCGCTGAGCGTACTGTAGATTATACTCATAAAATGTCTATGAATAGGAAAATGATAAGGAATAAGTAATGCCTTGAAGTAACAGTGATATATTTTAACATTCTTATTCAGAAGATTGTGTGTTATCTAGCATAAAGGTTTAATACAAACATGTAGTCATTCTCATATTGCTATTCTGCAGGTATCACTCTTGTTCATTCCCTTATTTTCTTGAATAGGGTAGACTATAGTTGGTTTTATGCTAGGATCTCTTGGGAAAGGTCGTAAGGTTATACAAAATGAAATATAAACATTTTTTTCTCATAGAACGGTAAAATAAGGTTACGGACACACTATATATTCGTATAAGTTTGAAATGTATGAATTACATTTATTCATTTCTTTACACACAATATTATTCAAACGAAACTTTACATTTTCTTTAAGTGTGATGAAATCTAACGAAGATATTCGGTCTTTAGAAATAGTAGACGTGGTAAATTAATTTAAACTAATACATTCTAAAACATATAAAGCATAAAAGTAAAAAGAAAATGTCTGTTTGACAATTTGGATATTATTCATAAACCAATCACAGTTTACTGCATGTGTAATATTTTAGTAAATTGTCTCGAAAGCAATAAAGTAAACATTGAAATTCGTAACAGAGATGTCAATGTGTACGGGTACCGTCTTCAGATTAATAAATGATCCCGAACGACCAAGAAAATTAAACAACACTGTGAAAAATAACATAATAAACACACTGTGCAACGATCTAAGGTAAGCAAAGAAACTGCCAAAGCAACATAAAGATTATTGCATAGGGACTTAAGTTAAACACAACAACTTCAAAAATAATGTTTTCCTTTTCTATTTTATCAACACTGAGAGGAATAAAAAGTGATATATTTTAATTATTTACAGTCTGTCTTCTTAGATGTCTTATTGTGTTTAAAAATCCCTAAACCATGTCAAAGGTGACAAACGAAAAACTTTTTACAGCTTTCATACGTCACAACTTAGATTAAGATTAAGTATCTACATGTAGTGGTGTCAACCATTCAAAGTGATTAAGGAGAAGATTTTTTTCTTCTTTAAATGCTGCTGATCCATAAAATTTTTATGCTAGTTCCGTGTTAGTTTCTATGATTGAAATACTAGAATGCCACAGATATGAATGAATGTTAATGATTAATGTAATATCATATCAAACGATAAAACAAACAATTCATAGTACATGATAGTATATGTAATATAATGGCATTGATTGATTCATTATTTAATGGCTGTTAAAATGTAAATTTCTCTGTTAAGGCTTAAAAAACGCATTACAATTTCAAAGGGCAAACTGTTTACAAAATCTTCAAATTGTAATGCTCTTCTTTGTTATATTGATACATAAAAAGAGAAATCTAAAGTCATTGTTCAGTGATTTAATAATATAAATGAGACCAATTCTGAGAAACATAGTTTGTGTAATATTCCCACACAGCCTTTTTATTTAACTACATATACACATGTACAATGGGTGATTAAAAATAACTAAAACGAAAATGGCATTTTTGTTAAGAAAGTACAAAACTTGATTGACCGGTTTTAGAGAGTGCAGTTTTCCATTCAAAATGTTTGCATTATTTTATCCAGATTAGACATATTTATTTAGACATTCAACGATATATATGATAGTTTTTCAATAAAAGTAGTTTGCTAAAAGATGAACATAGTTTAGCTTTTATGAACAATAACTACACTTATTTGTTTTCAAACGTGTGCAATTTTATCTCGCGAAAATAAAACTTACATTTACTTTTATTTTCATTTAACTTAAAACCAATTGATATCTTAAGTGATAAACAATTTCTTAGAGCGAACATATTTATACTATAAAAATAGCGGAATGAATTCAGTTAAAAATAAATTGCTTTTCCTCCTGTACATGATTGAGATTTTGCAATGAAAATTTAATTTAAATTAGTAATAATGTGTCGGTTCTTTGAAGTATTCAATTTAGTTATATATCTTTTGAATATTTCGCTTTAATAACGTTTCTTAATCTAGCATTCTTACTTATATTTCACCAAGTAAATAGTTAAAGACTAACGGCTTGAACACGAATGAATAATATATAATACTTTGACACTCTGTCATTTGTTATTAATCACCTTCATTGAGTGGGCGTCCTAGAAAGTCAGTCGTATACATATAATTATAAAGATAAGTCTTAAAGGTCATAAAAGTTTTTGTAAAAATTGTCATGTAGAACAGATTTGCATTTTCAATATAATTATTTAAGTAGCAATTTAAAGTTGGAAAGTTATTTTTTATTCAAGGCATAAATTTACTTTAAAATATCCATCATAGTTGAAATTGGGTTTCTTTATCATTTCTTTCGACATTTTTTCATGAAATACAGATTTATACTTGTATCATAAGAACACTACCTGAAGTTAGATATACTCATGTGCTAAGAAAATACAAAAGATAATTTTATTTCGAGATTCTGAAACTGAATATATGGAATAATTTCTTAAATTTTTGAAGGAATAAAAACACTTTTATTAAGATTTTCAAATTATGTCTTTTTCGAGACTTACAATGCCACCAGGTGAAAACAATTAGTTTACAAACATAAAGGTCAATTTTATGAATTTTCCATAGACAAATCACCTTGAACAAAGCGATGCTTTTGAATATTTTGCTTTTTAAAAAAAAAAAAAAACAGCACGTCTAAGTTTTTGAACATTTGTGTTTTTGAAAATCATTATTATCATTTTTGATTGATATGTTAGGGTGAAGGATGTTTGTCAAGAATCTTCTACTGCTTCAGTCATTTAGAAAAACAAGGTATATTATTCTTATTTCTTGTGACTAACATAGCCGGTAAAATGATAAATGGAAAATGGTAGTAACGAAAACATTATTTATAATGATAAAGTAGCAAATTATCTGATCCTATTAATCAAAGAGAATATCATTTCATGTTGATTTAATATATAATTTTGATGAGGAATAAAGGAAAATAACGGTTATAGAAAATGATTCTTGATCATAAATGCATTACAATTAAATGCTTTCAAGTTGAAATATCATAAAAAACGTAACCAATATGCTATTATTTATTATGATGAAGTAGCAAATAATGTTTATTTTAGGAAGTGTATTTCCCTTTTATTACAAAATTACAATTCATGAATAATAACAGATAAATGTTAACAGCCTTAAAATTATGATTAAAAGGTTATAATTTGATCAAGTAAATACATCTATTAATAGATATAGTAATTAAATTTTAAATGCTAAGCAAAGATTATCTCGTCAAAAGGAAAAGAAAGTTTGCGACCAATTGAAAAAATATTAGGAGCGCATAGCACATGTGCATTTTGTATATATCGTGGCAGAGGTTCATTTATTTTTCAACACGCAATTAAGCCATTTCGAGGTTCTTAAAACAAAAATAATAATAAATAATGATAATAAGACAAATAAAAGTTAAGACAATATTTTGAAATTCATAAATTGAAAAACCGGTCAATCTAGACATTGGTAAAACGTTATTTATTTTGTAAATAGTTTGTTGTTTAAACTATGTTTCAATTTGACCCTTCACCGCGTTTATTTAAAAAAGATACACAGAAATTCATTCAGTGGGTTCATTATACTGTTATCGTACCCTAAACATCGACGATTATGATATCTATTTAAATGTGTACCGTTTTGCCTTCCTCTTATTCAAAGTAATAAATGGCAGACATATTTCTTGTTGACGAAAGGAAGTATTATTTTTATCATTTGTTAGATAGTGAAGAGGTATCATATTTATAATGTAAAGCAAAAAACTAAATGGGGATATAAAGCTCTGAGCAAAACAACATATTTTCATTGTCATGTTATTATCTTCTACATCAACTTTCCCCCCATGAACATACAGCTCAAATGCATGTTAACAACACAATGCATCAGCCCAGTTTGCTCTTTTAGTATACATACGAGTTCACATCTTTTTTAATTCTGTAGAATTAAAACAAAAAAAAATAGATGTAATTCGTGAGAAAAATATTTGAAAGATGAAGGTGGATCAAGTAACAAAAAAGTGCAGATGGCAATTTCTATCTTCGTATTGTTAAATCTAAGTCTTACTTATTATCAATATACTCAACAACTCTTTAAAACGATAAGTTGTTTCTTAATGACATTATGTACAGTGTGAAAGCACAGTCACAAAAGTGCTTTACAACTCGCACTGGTTTTTTACCTTAGCGATACAGATAAATTTTCTGCAGACACACTGCTTGAAACGAAACCACCCTCGCAAAGACATGATGGATTGGTAAATCTATATTTGATCCTAAAATAGCATTGAAGCAATTAGAAAGGACGCCTATTCCTATTAAATTATGGTCGACTCTTTAATTCTGCATGTCGGACTATATACTGGTTTAACTCAACGAAATAAATCATGATTTTCAAAGACAATATTCTGTGCTAAATTTACTTGATTTGTTCTTTTTCTAATATCTGTATGAGTAAGAAATAATTCGCAGTTCATTTATCTGAATAGAGAAATACGTGAAATTCTTTCAGAGACACCTTTTAAAAACGTTTTACTTACTAAATCACTAAAGAAAATTGATTTCGTTTGGTTTCCGGCAGTATGAGACAATTAATTATTTAGACAAGAAGCTAAAATTAGTTTTCATTTCAAGATGACTTCTTTGCAAATATATATTTAGCATAAGTGTTATTCTATTTTATTGTCATTATGGTTGACGATGATACTGATGTTATAAATGTTGTTTTAAATCTGTTTTATATCTATGTTTCATAACTGTTACAGAACTTAAAAACATATATTTTTACATTTTAAAATGTTCTAAATACATGAAATAGACGTTTCTCTGTTTTGACAACGATATATATACTAATATAGATTCGAGTTTATGTTTAGACTTATTCAAATCGAGTATGCCACATTTTCAATTTGATTGTTTTTGGAGTTTATTAGGGAATCTGTTTTCCCTTTTTTATACCATTATTTTTGACTTTACAAAATACGTTTTCCTGTTCAAATACTGATTTTTCCATTTATATTGAGTTCAATTCAAACGATTTCACACCTGGAAATTATACCTTGAAATGTCTTCAAAAATACCTTTATTAATATTTCTTTTACAAGAGTCCGTCAATGGATAGCAAATCATATTATGACGTCTGTTGCTGAATGTGTTAAATAATACTCTGATATCATGTTTTATCACACACTTTTGCCGCTTTTGCGTCTCTGTCACTGAAAACATGTGTGTTGTACTATAAACAGCTCTTAGTTTGGATATGTAATAAATAATCGAACTCGTTAAATAAAGACAATATTATGCCAAGAGGTTTGCATATTATTATTTCATTCCACTCCTCCAATTAATTTGTTATCGAACCCACACTCAGTATCTATCCTATTTTTTGTTAGGAAAATGTCATTGTTTAATGTTACTAATAGGAATGTCTTTGATGGTGTGTATTGTAAAACAACAAATATATATCCTGATAAACGTTAATAATGATAAACAATTGTATAATAAAAAATCTATAAGAAAAGAATTGATTTTAATTTGATATTAAGAACTATCCTTATTTTATAACCTTCTGAAATATACTTCAACAACATTTTACATTTCTAAACATTACACAAGATCATTTTGATTCGTCTAATCTTTCATTTTGTATAAGTCATACGTTGAAGGTTTAATGGCTATTCTGAGAATTTTTGATTGACTGCTTATGAAGGAAATTAATCAAATATGCAACATTAATGAATATTTCATGACAATACACCAACAAACTGAATATTTTTGTCACGCAAACAAAGATAAAGCTCAGTTTGTTCGTGTGTTATGTACTACAAGGCATTTGTTTTATTATAATAATTTTTGCTTTAAGCCTATTTAAATCAACACAATGTAGGTTCCAGGTTGAATCTCGCATTGAACGTATAGCATTATAATATTACGCTTCCTATAACTGTGTTTGTAGATTGTGTTGGTAGGCAATGCATATATCTTGACTGTTGTTATTTACAGTTCAATGTGTGCACAGTAAATGATAAGATAAACAAGGATTTGTGCTACGGAATGTTTTTTTTTTCTGCCAATTATTCTAATTGTTTCATTACATAAGATGTTATTTTATGGATGATAAGATTATTTTCTTGTATGCATGTTGTTGTACATTTCATTGCTTAAAAATTAAACTGAGGTTATAATTCGCATACAACAAAAAGTGATAAGTTTGAATAACGAACCAGTAGATATATATTTTATTGACTAACATACTTTATTCTCAAATGTGTTCAACATATAAAAATCAAAAAGAAAATTGGTCTATAAAGTCTAAAAATAATTAATATATGAAAATAAGTCAGTTTTTCACAAGAAAATTAAAAACAAATATAAAAAGCATGAACCGAAAATGTAGGGAATACAATAATTTAGAAACGTAATTATTTGTCTCTCTATATAAAAATGCAATTTAAATTAATTGAATTGCATATGCAGAAAGGTTTTCAATTTAAAACTATTATGTTTACGTGACCAAAATTGTACTATGGGCTCATAAATTGGCGGCCTGAACGCTCGGTAAAGGCAGTAAAATTGAATTAAGCATACAGTTAATGTAAATTTAAATGTTAAACTAGGCCGCACGAACCTCTGTATAGCAAACAACGTACTGTTCTGTTATTGGTTATGTTGTAACTCTTTCTCTGATTAGGCCTGAAAGTCGAAAGAGTTGTTTTGGATGACGAGTATAATGGGCGAACCATTGTTCTCATTAAGTTTGGTTCGACCATTGTACTCGTTTTTAAAAAGATTATGCAACTTTACAAAGGATGGACATTTTTCATGACGGGCAAACTTGCAATTGTGCAAAAATTGGTCATTTCTAATTTTGCTCAAATGCGTTTCAACAACGCATTTTAGTTCCTGTTCGCCCATTGTACTCATCACCCAAAACAACTTAATCGAGATTCAGGCCTACAAAGTAACCAATAACAGAAATGTTGTTTTTATATAGGGGTTCTGTGCAGCCTAGTTTAACAGTCATATAAATTTAACGTTAACTGTATGCTAACCCCAATTTAACTGCTTATACAGAACGTTTTGGCTTTATTTAACGATATTCTTTTTTTAAGAAATCAGCAAAATGCCTTTAACCCTTTCCCCCATTAGCATATTGTGAAAAATGGCCATTTTTACTGAAAAGCCTCCTCTTACAAGTTCAAACTGCTATGAAACTATGAAATATGCTTCAATACTAATCAAACTTGGCACAAATGTTGACTGGACCATTGCCTTTGTGACGACATGCTCAGTCTTAAATTTCCTGTTACCATGGCAACGAGGGGACATCTCAAAATTGCCAAAAATCACTATTTTGCCTCGATTTTTTCCATCAAAATTTATTTCAAAGTGCTGCAACTTCTCAAGGGATTGATATAGAGTCAAAGGCTTTTCAGCGTTGGTTACACGTTATATTATGATCGACCTGGGGTCATTTTTAGCCTCTCACAAGTCCAAAATTTTCTTGGCGATGAGGGGGACTCCTCCCCCCTTCAAACCCCCCTAACAGAAGGGGGCACATCCCCCTTCTGGCAACCCCCTGATGTATCTTTTGGATGAGGGGCGGCGCCGAAAATAGTGCTCAATTTTTTGACCAACATTTCTCAAACGAAAACATGTGTTTGGGGCCCAAATAGGACATTTTTTCACTATTTGAGGCCTAAAAAAGGGGGGGTCGAAAATGCGTTCTTTCGCGTATATATGTGATAAAGGGTTAACAAAAAATGATGAAAAACTTTGGAATCACCTAAAAACTAGTTTTTCCATGTTAAAGTGTGGTCTTTCACCTAATTTCGGTGAAATATTGTTGTTTTGTAACATTCATAATTTTTTTAGTTAACCCTTTCCCCCATGAGCATATTGTGAAAAATGGCCATTTTTACTGAAAAGCCTCCTCTTACAAGTTCAAACTGCTATGAAACTATGAAAAATGCTTCAATACTAATCAAACTTGGCACAAATGTTGA
Source organism: Ruditapes philippinarum (assembly GCF_026571515.1). Taxonomy (NCBI): domain Eukaryota; kingdom Metazoa; phylum Mollusca; class Bivalvia; order Venerida; family Veneridae; genus Ruditapes; species Ruditapes philippinarum. Next base: position 241,077 of record NW_026858564.1, read on the forward strand.
CTGGACTATTGCCTTTGTGACGACATGCTCAGTCTTAAATTTCCATTTACCATGGCAACGAGGGGACATCTCAAAATTGCCAAAAATCACTATTTTGCCTCGATTTTTTCCATCAAAATTTATTTCAAAGTGCTGCAACTTCTCAAGGGATTGATATAGAGTCAAAGGCTTTTCAGCGTTGGTTACACGTTATATTATGATCGACCTGGGGTCAGTTTTAGCCTCTCACAAGTCCAAAATTTTCTTGGCGATGAGGGGGACTCCTCCCCCCTTCAAACCCCCCTAACAGAAGGGGGCACATCCCCCTTCTGGCAACCCCCTGACGTATCTTTTGGATGGGGGGCGGCGCCGAAAAAAGTGCTCAATTTTTTGACCAACATTTCTCAAACGAAAACATGTGTTTGGGGCCCAAATAGGACATTTTTTCACTATTTGAGGCCTAAAAAAAGGGGGGGGGGTCGAAAATGCGTTGTTTCGCGTATATATGTGATAAAGGGTTAACAAAAAATGATGAAAAACTTTGGAATCACCTAAAAACTAGTTTTTCCATGTTAAAGTGTGGTCTTTCACCTAATTTCGGTGAAATATTGTTGTTTTGTAACATTCATATTTTTTTTAGTTAACCCTTTCCCCCATGAGCATATTGTGAAAAATGGCCATTTTTACTGAAAAGCCTCCTCTTACAAGTTCAAACTGCTATGAAACTATGAAAAATGCTTCAATACTTATCAAACTTGGCACAAATGTTGACTGGACCATTGCCTTTGTGACGACATGCTCAGTCTTAAATTTCCTGTTACCATGGCAACGATAGGGACATCTCAAAATTGCCAAAAATCACTATTTTGCCTCGATTTTTTCCATCAAAATTTATTTCAAAGTGCTGCAACTTCTCAAGGGATTGATATAGAGTCAAAGGCTTTTCAGCGTTGGTTACACGTTATATTATGATCGACCTGGGGTCATTTTTATCTCTCACAAGTCCAAAATTTTCTTGGCGATGAGGGGGACTCCTCCCCCCTTCAAACCCCCCTAACAGAAGGGGGCACATCCCCCTTCTGGCAACCCCCTGATGTATCTTTTGGATGGGGGGCGGCGCCGAAAAAAAGTGCTCAATTTTTTGACCAACATTTCTCAAACGAAAACATGTGTTTGGGGCCCAAATAGGACATTTTTTCACTATTTGAGGCCTAAAAAAAGGGGGGGGTCGAAAATGCGTTTGTTTCGCGTATATATGTGGTAAAGGGTTAACAAAAAAATGATGAAAAACTTTGGAATCACCTAAAAAAACTAGTTTTTCCATGTTAAAGTGTGGTCTTTCTAACCTAATTCATATTTTTTAGTTAACAAAAAATGAAAACTTTGAACTATCCATGTTGTTGGTCTTCACCTTTTGTAACATTCATCATAATTTTTGTAGTTAACCCTAAAGTGTGGTCTTTCCCCAATGAGCATATTGTGAGCAAAAATGGCCATTTTTACTGAAAAGCCTCCTCTTACAAGTTCAAACTGCTATGAAACTATGAAAAATGCTTCAATACTAATCAAACTTGGCACAAATGTTGACTGGACCATTGCCTTTGTGACGACATGCTCAGTCTTAAATTTCCTGTTACCATGGCAACGAGGGGACATCTCAAAATTGCCAAAAAATCACTATTTTGCCTCGATTTTTTCCATCAAAATTTATTTCAAAGTGCTGCAACTTCTCAAGGGATTGATATAGAGTCAAAGGCTTTTCAGCGTTGGTTACACGTTATATTATGATCGACCTGGGGTCATTTTTAGCCTCTCACAAGTCCAAAATTTTCTTGGCGATGAGGGGGACTCCTCCCCCCTTCAAACCCCCCTAACAGAAGGGGGCACATCCCCCTTCTGGCAACCCCCTGATGTATCTTTTGGATGGGGGGCGGCGCCGAAAAAAGTGCTCAATTTTTGACCAACATTTCTCAAACGAAAACATGTGTTTGGGGCCCAAATAGGACATTTTTTCACTATTTGAGGCCTAAAAAAGGGGGGGGTCGAAAATGCGTTGTTTCGCGTATATATGTGGTAAAGGGTTAACAAAAAATGATGAAAAACTTTGGAATCACTAAAAACTAGTTTTTCCATGTTAAAGTGTGGTCTTTCACCTAATTTCGGTGAAATATTGTTGTTTTGTAACATTCATAATTTTTTTAGTTAACAAAAAATGATGAAAAACTTTGGAATCACCTAAAAACTAGTTTTTCCATGTTAAAGTGTGGTCTTTCACCTAATTTCGGTGAAATATTGTTGTTTTGTAACATTCATAATTTTTTTTAGTTAACCCTTTCCCCCATGAGCATATTGTGAAAAATGGCCATTTTTACTGAAAAGCCTCCTCTTACAAGTTCAAACTGCTATGAAACTATGAAAAATGCTTCAATACTAATCAAACTTGGCACAAATGTTGACTGGACCATTGCCTTTGTGACGACATGCTCAGTCTTAAATTTCCTGTTACCATGGCAACGAGGGGACATCTCAAAATTGCCAAAAATCACTATTTTGCCTCGATTTTTTCCATCAAAATTTATTTCAAAGTGCTGCAACTTCTCAAGGGATTGATATAGAGTCAAAGGCTTTTCAGCGTTGGTTACACGTTATATTATGATCGACCTGGGGTCATTTTTAGCCTCTCACAAGTCCAAAATTTTCTTGGCGATGAGGGGGACTCCCCCCCTTCAAACCCCCTAACAGAAGGGGGCACATCCCCCTTCTGGCAACCCCCTGATGTATCTTTTGGATGGGGGGGCGGCGCCGAAAAAAAGTGCTCAATTTTTTGACCAACATTTCTCAAACGAAAACATGTGTTTGGGGCCCAAATAGGACATTTTTTCACTATTTGAGGCCTAAAAAAGGGGGGGGGTCGAAAATGAAATCGTTGTTTCGCGTATATATGTGGTAAAGGGTTAACAAAAAATGATGAAAAACTTTGGAATCACCTAAAAACTAGTTTTTCCATGTTAAAGTGTGGTCTTTCACCTAATTTCGGTGAAATATTGTTGTTTTGTAACATTCATAATTTTTTTAGTTAACCCTTTCCCCCATGAGCATATTGTGAAAAATGGCCATTTTTACTGAAAAGCCTCCTCTTACAAGTTCAAACTGCTATGAAACTATGAAAAATGCTTCAATACTAATCAAACTTGGCACAAATGTTGACTGGACCATTGCCTTTGTGACGACATGCTCAGTTTTTAAATTTCCTGTTACCATGGCAACGAGGGGACATCTCAAAATTGCCAAAAATCACTATTTTGCCTCGATTTTTTCCATCAAAATTTATTTCAAAGTGCTGCAACTTCTCAAGGGATTGATATAGAGTCAAAGGCTTTTCAGCGTTGGTTACACGTTATATTATGATCGACCTGGGGTCATTTTTAGCCTCTCACAAGTCCAAAATTTTCTTGGCGATGAGGGGACTCCGCCCCCCTTCAAACCCCCCTAAACAGAAGGGGGCACATCCCCCTTCTGGCAACCCCCTGATGTATCTTTTAGATGGGGGGCGGCGCCGAAAAAAGTGCTCAATTTTTTGACCAACATTTCTCAAACGAAAACAGGTGTTTGGGGCCCAAATAGGACATTTTTTCACTATTTGAGGCCTAAAAAAAAGGGGGGGGTCGAAAATGCGTTGTTTCGCGTATATATGTGGTAAAGGGTTAACAAAAAATGATGAAAAACTTTGGAATCACCTAAAAACTAGTTTTTCAATGTTAAAGTGTGGTCTTTCACCTAATTTCGGTGAAATATTGTTGTTTTGTAACATTCATAATTTTTTTAGTTAACAAAAAATGATGAAAAACTTTGGAATCACCTAAAAACTAGTTTTTCCATGTTAAAGTGTGGTCTTTCACCTAATTTCGGTGAAATATTGTTGTTTTTGTAACATTCATAATTTTTTTAGTTAACAAAAAATGATGAAAAAACTTTGGAATCACCTAAAAACTAGTTTTTCCATGTTAAAGTGTGGTCTTTCACCTAATTTCGGTGAAATATTGTAGTTTTGTAACATTCATAATTTTTTTAGTTAACAAAAAAATGATGAAAAAACTTTGAATCACCTAAAAACTAGTTTATCCATGTTAAAGTGTGGTCTTTCACATAATTTCGGTGAAATATTGTTGTTTTGTAACATTCATAATTTTTTTAGTTAACCCTTTCCCCCATGAGCATATTGTGAAAAATGGCCATTTTTACTGAAAAGCCTCCATTTACAAGTTCAAACAGCTTTGAAACTATGAAAAATGCTTCAATACTAATCAAACTTGGAACAAATGTTGACTGGACCATTGCCTTTGTGACGACATGCTCAGTCTTAAATTTCCTGTTACCATGGCAACGAGGGGACATCTCAAAATTGCCAAAAATCACTATTTTGCCTCGATTTTTTCCATCAAAATTTATTTCAAAGTGCTGCAACTTCTCAAGGGATTGATATAGGGTCAAAGGCTTTTCAGCGTTGGTTACACGTTATATTATGATCGACCTGGGGTCATTTTTAGCCTCTCACAAGTCCAAATTTTCTTGGCGATGAGGGGGACTCCGCCCCCTTCAAACCCCTAACAGAAGGGGCACATCCCCCTTCTGGCAACCCCCTGATGTATCTTTTGGATGGGGGCGGCGCCGAAAAAAAAGTGCTCAATTTTTTGACCAACATTTCTCAAACGAAAACATGTGTTTGGGGCCCAAATAGGACATTTTTTCACTATTTGAGGCCTACAAAAAGGGGGGGGTCGAAAATGCGTTGTTTCGCGTATATATGTGGTAAAGGGTTAACAAAAAATGATGAAAAACTTTGGGAATCACCTAAAAACTAATTTTTCCATGTTAAAGTGTGGTCTTTCACCTAATTTCGGTGAAATATTGTTGTTTTGTAACATTCATAATTTTTTTAGTTAACAAAAAATGATGAAAAACTTTTGGAATCACCTAAAAACTAGTTTTTTCCATGTTAAAGTGTGGTCTTTCACCTAATTTCGGTGAAATATTGTAGTTTTGTAACATTCATAATTTTTTATTAACAAAAAATGATGAAAAACTTTGGAATCACCTAAAAACTAGTTTATCCATGTTAAAGTGTGGTCTTTCACATAATTTCGGTGAAATATTGTAGTTTTGTAACATTCATAATTTTTTTTTAGTTAACAAAAAATGATGAAAAACTTTGGAATCACCTAAAAACTAGTTTATCCATGTTAAAGTGTGGTCTTTCACATAATTTCGGTGAAATATTGTTGTTTTGTAACATTCATAATTTTTTTTAGTTAACCCTTTCCCCCATGAGCATATTGTGAAAAATGGCCATTTTTACTGAAAAGCCTCCATTTACAAGTTCAAACTGCTTTGAAACTATGAAAAATGCTTCAATACTAATCAAACTTGGCACAAATGTTGACTGGACCATTGCCTTTGTGACGACATGCTCAGTCTTAAATTTCCTGTTACCATGGCAACGAGGGGACATCTCAAAATTGCCAAAAATCACTATTTGCCTCGATTTTTTCCATCAAAATTTTATTTCAAAGTGCTGCAACTTCTCAAGGGATTGATATAGGGTCAAAGGCTTTTCAGCGTTGGTTACACGTTATATTATGATCGACCTGGGGTCATTTTTAGCCTCTCACAAGTCCAAAATTTCTTGGCGATGAGGGGGAACTCCGCCCCCCTTCAAACCCCCCTAACAGAAGGGGGCACATCCCCCTTCTGGCAACCCCCTGATGTATCTTTTGGATGGGGGGCGGCGCCGAAAAAAGTGCTCAATTTTTTGACCAACATTTCTCAAACGAAAACATGTGTTTGGGCCCAAATAGGACATTTTTCACTATTTGAGGCCTACAAAAAGGGGGGGTCGAAAATGCGTTGTTTCGCGTATATATGTGGTAAAGGGTTAACAAAAAATGATGAAAAAACTTTGGAATCACCTAAAAACTAATTTTTCCATGTTAAAGTGTGGTCTTTTCACCTAATTTCGGTGAAATATTGTTGTTTTGTAACATTCATAATTTTTTTAGTTAACAAAAAATGATGAAAAACTTTGGAATCACCTAAAAACTATAGTTTTTCCATGTTAAAGTGTGGTCTTTCACCTAATTTCGGTGAAATATTGTAGTTTTGTAACATTCATAATTTTTTAGTTAACAAAAAAATGATGAAAAACTTTGGAATCACCTAAAAACTACTTTATCCAATGTTAAAGTGTGGTCTTTCACCAAATTTCGCTGTGTTGGATCATTTTCATTACGTTAATATTTTCTGGTGATTTTGTAAACATTGCATAAATATTTTTAGGTTGATATCTCCCTTTGCTACCCACCATTGCAATGAATTTTTATTTAGTGTTAACCCATTCCCCACAAATGGCCATTTTTACTGAAAAAGCTCCGTAGCCTCTTTTCGAAAGTATCAATAAACTGCCTTGTATATACTAATGTAAATATATGCAATCAAAAAGCCTTCTTTACTTAACATAGATTCAAAACATCTTCTGAGTGCGACAAAAGCTTTAGTATCAAAAATGCATCTGAGACTACTATTGCACTTCTAATGCTTGTGGACCGGACACATAGTCTACCCTGAGTCTCTAAAATATGTTCTCTTCCTTTTTAGCCACATCAGTCGAACTGCGAGCTTACAATTTCCTGTCTCTCAAAATTGCCAAAAATCACTATTTTGCCTCGATTTTTTCCATCAAAATTATTTCAAATTGTGCTGCAACTTTCTGCAAGGGATTGATATAAAGTCAAAGGCTTGTTCAGCGTTGGTTACACGTATATATAATATGACATAGATCGACCTGGGTCATTTTTAGCCTCTCACAAGTCCAAAATTTTCTTGGCGTTGAGGGGGACTCAGCATTTCCCCCCTTCAAACCCCCCTAACAGAAGGGCACATCCCCCTTCTGAGGGGGCAACCGCTGATGTATCTTTTGGTTCCCAAACCTCGCTAACAGGAGGGGCACTTGCCCTCCCTCGTCTCGGCGACCCCAAAAAAGTTGCTGCTAAGTATTCTTGTATCGCAAAATTTCTAAAACTGTGGAGAAAAGCGAGCTGGGTGTTGGGGCCCGCCTCGGAACAAATTTTATTCAAAACTATGTTTGAGGGCTCACTAATTTAATGTGGGCGCGAGCGTTTCCTTCCAAAACAGTGACAGTTACGTTTCGTCGTGTTTAGTGGATAGTGTCGGTAAAAAGGTTAGGGTCATTATTTACTACATATTATGATCGCGCCATAAAAAAAAACATAGTGTGGGGGAGCCATCAGTCCTCCAGAAAAAAAGCGTCCGTGTGTCTCCATTGCGTTAAAGTTTGGTCTTCAAAGGGTACCACCTCTAATTTCGGAAGTAGAAATATTGTTGATGTGTTAATTATACCTTATAATTTTTTTAGTTAACCTTTCCCCATGAGCATATTGTGAAAAAAATGGCCATTTTTACTGAAAAAGCCTCCTCTTACAAGTTCAAAACTGCTATGAAACTATGAAAAATGCTTCAATACTAATCAAACTTGGCACAAATGTTGACTGGACCATTGCCTTTGTGACGACATGCTCAGTCTTAAATTTCCTGTTACCATGGCAACGAGGGGACATCTCAAAATTGCCAAAAATCACTATTTTGCCTCGATTATTTCCATCGAAATTTATTTCAAAGTGCTGCAACTTCTCAAGGGATTGATATAGAGTCAAAGGCTTTTCAGCGTTGGTTACACGTTATATTATGATCGACCTGGGGTCATTTTTAGCCTCTCACAAGTCCAAAATTTTCTTGGCGTTGAGGGGGACTCAGCCCCCCTTCAAACCCCCTAACAGAAGGGGGCACATCCCCCTTCTGGCAACCCCCTGATGTATCTTTTGGATGGGGGGCGGCGCCGAAAAAAGTGCTCAATTTTTTGACCAACATTTCTCAAACGAAAACATGTGTTTGGGGCCCAAATAGGACATTTTTTCACTATTTGAGGCCTAAAAAAAGGGGGGGTCGAAAATGCGTTGTTTCGCGTATATATGTGGTAAAGGGTTAACAAAAAATGATGAAAAACTTTGGAATCACCTAAAAACTAGTTTTTCCATGTTAAAGTGTGGTCCTTCACCTATCTAATTTCGGTGAAATATTTGTTGTTTTGTAACATTCATAATTTTTTTTAGTTAACCCTTTCCCCCATGAGCATATTGTGAAAAATGGCCATTTTTACTGAAAAGCCTCCTCTTACAAGTTCAAACTGCTATGAAACTATGAAAAATGCTTCAATACTAATCAAACTTGGCACAAATGTTGACTGGACCATTGCCTTTGTGACGACATGCTCAGTCTTAAATTTCCTGTTACCATGGCAACGAGGGGACATCTCAAAATTGCCAAAAATCACTATTTTGCCTCGATTTTTTCCATCAAAATTTATTTCAAAGTGCTGCAACTTCTCAAGGGATTGATATAGAGTCAAAGGCTTTTCAGCGTTGGTTACACGTTATATATTATGATCGACCTGGGGTCATTTTTAGCCTCTCACAAGTCCAAAATTTTCTTGGCGATGAGGGGACTCCGCCCCCTTCAAACCCCCCTAACAGAAGGGGGCACATCCCCCTTCTGGCAACCCCCTGATGTATCTTTTGGATGGGGGGCGGCGCCGAAAAAAAGTGCTCAATTTTTTGACCAACATTTCTCAAACGAAAACATGTGTTTGGGGCCCAAATAGGACATTTTTTCACTATTTGAGGCCTAAAAAAAGGGGGGGGTCGAAAATGCGTTGTTTCGCGTATATATGTGGTAAAGGGTTAACAAAAAATGATGAAAAACTTTGGAATCACCTAAAAAACTAGTTTTTCCATGTTAAAGTGTGGTCTTTCACCTAATTTCGGTGAAATATTGTTGTTTTGTAACATTCATAATTTTTTTAGTTAACCCTTTCCCCCATGAGCATATTGTGAAAAATGGCCATTTTTACTGAAAAGCCTCCTCTTACAAGTTCAAACTGCTATGAAACTATGAAAAATGCTTCAATACTAATCAAACTTGGCACAAATGTTGACTGGACCATTGCCTTTGTGACGACATGCTCAGTCTTAAATTTCCTGTTACCATGGCAACGAGGGGACATCTCAAAATTGCCAAAAATCACTATTTTGCCTCGATTTTTTCCATCAAAATTTATTTCAAAGTGCTGCAACTTCTCAAGGGATTGATATAGAGTCAAAGGCTTTTCAGCGTTGGTTACACGTTATATTATGATCGACCTGGGGTCATTTTTAGCCTCTCACAAGTCCAAAATTTTCTTGGCGATGAGGGGGACTCCGCCCCCCTTCAAACCCCCCTAACAGAAGGGGGCACATCCCCCTTCTGGCAACCCCCTGATGTATCTTTTAGATGGGGGGCGGCGCCGAAAAAAGTGCTCAATTTTTTGACCAACATTTCTCAAACGAAAACAGGTGTTTGGGGCCCAAATAGGACATTTTTTCACTATTTGAGGCCTAAAAAAAGGGGGGGGGTCGAAAATGCGTTGTTTCGCGTATATATGTGGTAAAGGGTTAACAAAAAATGATGAAAAACTTTGGAATCACCTAAAAACTAGTTTGTCAATGTTAAAGTGTGGTCTTTCACCTAATTTCGGTGAAATATTGTTGTTTTGTAACATTCATAATTTTTTTAGTTAACAAAAAATGATGAAAAACTTTGGAATCACCTAAAAACTAGTTTTTCCATGTTAAAGTGTGGTCTTTCACCTAATTTCGGTGAAATATTGTTGTTTTGTAACATTCATAATTTTTTTAGTTAACAAAAAATGATGAAAAACTTTGGAATCACCTAAAAACTAGTTTTTCCATGTTAAAGTGTGGTCTTTCACCTAATTTCGGTGAAATATTGTAGTTTTGTAACATTCATAATTTTTTTAGTTAACAAAAAATGATGAAAAACTTTGGAATCACCTAAAAACTAGTTTATCCATGTTAAAGTGTGGTCTTTCACATAATTTCGGTGAAATATTGTTGTTTTGTAACATTCATAATTTTTTTAGTTAACCCTTTCCCCCATGAGCATATTGTGAAAAATGGCCATTTTTACTGAAAAGCCTCCATTTACAAGTTCAAACAGCTTTGAAACTATGAAAAATGCTTCAATACTAATCAAACTTGGAACAAATGTTGACTGGACCATTGCCTTTGTGACGACATGCTCAGTCTTAAATTTCCTGTTACCATGGCAACGAGGGGACATCTCAAAATTGCCAAAAATCACTATTTTGCCTCGATTTTTTCCATCAAAATTTATTTCAAAGTGCTGCAACTTCTCAAGGGATTGATATAGGGTCAAAGGCTTTTCAGCGTTGGTTACACGTTATATTATGATCGACCTGGGGTCATTTTTAGCCTCTCACAAGTCCAAAATTTTCTTGGCGATGAGGGGGACTCCGCCCCCTTCAAACCCCCCTAACAGAAGGGGGCACATCCCCCTTCTGGCAACCCCCTGATGTATCTTTTGGATGGGGGGCGGCGCCGAAAAAAGTGCTCAATTTTTTGACCAACATTTCTCAAACGAAAACATGTGTTTGGGGCCCAAATAGGACATTTTTTCACTATTTGAGGCCTACAAAAAGGGGGGGGTCGAAAATGCGTTGTTTCGCGTATATATGTGGTAAAGGGTTAACAAAAAATGATGAAAAACTTTGGAATCACCTAAAAACTAATTTTTCCATGTTAAAGTGTGGTCTTTCACCTAATTTCGGTGAAATATTGTTGTTTTGTAACATTCATAATTTTTTTAGTTAACAAAAAATGATGAAAAACTTTGGAATCACCTAAAAACTAGTTTTTCCATGTTAAAGTGTGGTCTTTCACCTAATTTCGGTGAAATATTGTAGTTTTGTAACATTCATAATTTTTTTAATTAACAAAAAATGATGAAAAACTTTGGAATCACCTAAAAAACTAGTTTATCCATGTTAAAGTGTGGTCTTTCACATAATTTCGGTGAAATATTGTAGTTTTGTAACATTCATAATTTTTTTAGTTAACAAAAAATGAATGAAAAACTTTGGAATCACCTAAAAACTAGTTTATCCATGTTAAAGTGTGGTCTTTCACATAATTTCGGTGAAATATTGTTGTTTTGTAACATTCATAATTTTTTTAGTTAACCCTTTCCCCCATGAGCATATTGTGAAAAATGGCCATTTTTACTGAAAAGCCTCCATTTACAAGTTCAAACAGCTTTGAAACTATGAAAAATGCTTCAATACTAATCAAACTTGGAACAAATGTTGACTGGACCATTGCCTTTGTGACGACATGCTCAGTCTTAAATTTCCTGTTACCATGGCAACGAGGGGACATCTCAAAATTGCCAAAAATCACTATTTTGCCTCGATTTTTTCCATCAAAATTTATTTCAAAGTGCTGCAACTTCTCAAGGGATTGATATAGGGTCAAAGGCTTTTCAGCGTTGGTTACACGTTATATTATGATCGACCTGGGGTCATTTTTAGCCTCTCACAAGTCCAAAATTTTCTTGGCGATGAGGGGGACTCCGCCCCCTTCAAACCCCCCTAACAGAAGGGGGCACATCCCCCTTCTGGCAACCCCCTGATGTATCTTTTGGATGGGGGGCGGCGCCGAAAAAAGTGCTCAATTTTTTGACCAACATTTCTCAAACGAAAACATGTGTTTGGGGCCCAAATAGGACATTTTTTCACTATTTGAGGCCTAAAAAAAGGGGGGGTCGAAAATGCGTTGTTTCGCGTATATATGTGGTAAAGGGTTAACAAAAAATGATGAAAAACTTTGGAATCACCTAAAAACTAGTTTTTCCATGTTAAAGTGTGGTCTTTCACCTAATTTCGGTGAAATATTGTTGTTTTGTAACATTCATAATTTTTTTAGTTAACAAAAAATGATGAAAAACTTTGGAATCACCTAAAAACTAGTTTTTCCATGTTAAAGTGTGGTCTTTCACCTAATTTCGGTGAAATATTGTTGTTTTGTAACATTCATAATTTTTTTAGTTAACAAAAAATGATGAAAAACTTTGGAATCACCTAAAAACTAGTTTTTCCATGTTAAAGTGTGGTCTTTCACCTAATTTCGGTGAAATATTGTTGTTTTGTAACATTCATAATTTTTTTAGTTAACCCTTTCCCCCATGAGCATATTGTGAAAAATGGCCATTTTTACTGAAAAGCCTCCTCTTTCAAGTTCAAACTGCTATGAAACTATGAAAAATGCTTCAATACTAATCAAACTTGGCACAAATGTTGACTGGACCATTGCCTTTGTGACGACATGCTCAGTCTTAAATTTCCTGTTACCATGGCAACGAGGGGACATCTCAAAATTGCCAAAAATCACTATTTTGCCTCGATTTTTTCCATCAAAATTTATTTCAAAGTGCTGCAACTTCTCAAGGGATTGATATAGAGTCAAAGGCTTTTCAGCGTTGGTTACACGTTATATTATGATCGACCTGGGGTCATTTTTAGCCTCTCACAAGTCCAAAATTTTCTTGGCGTTGAGGGGGACTCAGCCCCCCTTCAAACCCCCCTAACAGAAGGGGGCACATCCCCCTTCTGGCAACCCCTGATGTATCTTTTGGATGGGGGGGCGGCGCCGAAAAAAGTGCTCAATTTTTTGACCAACATTTCTCAAACGAAAACATGTGTTTGGGGCCCAAATAGGACATTTTTTCACTATTTGAGGCCTAAAAAAGGGGGGGGTCGAAAATGCGTTGTTTCGCGTATATATGTGGTAAAGGGTTAACAAAAAATGATGAAAAACTTTGGAATCACCTAAAAACTAGTTTTTCCATGTTAAAGTGTGGTCCTTCACCTATCTAATTTCGGTGAAATATTGTTGTTTTGTAACATTCATAATTTTTTTAGTTAACCCTTTCCCCCATGAGCATATTGTGAAAAATGGCCATTTTTACTGAAAAGCCTCCTCTTACAAGTTCAAACTGCTATGAAACTATGAAAAATGCTTCAATACTAATCAAACTTGGCACAAATGTTGACTGGACCATTGCCTTTGTGACGACATGCTCAGTCTTAAATTTCCTGTTACCATGGCAACGAGGGGACATCTCAAAATTGCCAAAAATCACTATTTTGCCTCGATTATTTCCATCGAAATTTATTTCAAAGTGCTGCAACTTCTCAAGGGATTGATATAGAGTCAAAGGCTTTTCAGCGTTGGTTACACGTTATATTATGATCGACCTGGGGTCATTTTTAGCCTCTCACAAGTCCAAAATTTTCTTGGCGATGAGGGGGACTCCGCCCCCCTTCAAACCCCCCTAACAGAAGGGGCACATCCCCCTTCTGGCAACCCCCTGATGTATCTTTTGGATGGGGGCGGCGGCGCCGAAAAAAGTGCTCAATTTTTTTGACCAACATTTCTCAAACGAAAACATGTGTTTGGGGCCCAAATAGGACATTTTTTCACTATTTGAGGCCTAAAAAAAGGGGGGGTCGAAAATGCGTTGTTTCGCGTATATATGTGGTAAAGGGTTAACAAAAAATGATGAAAAACTTTGGAATCACCTAAAAACTAGTTTTTCCATGTTAAAGTGTGGTCTTTCACCTAATTTCGGTGAAATATTGTTGTTTTGTAACATTCATAATTTTTTTTAGTTAACCCTTTCCCCCATGAGCATATTGTGAAAAATGGCCATTTTTACTGAAAAGCCTCCTCTTACAAGTTCAAACTGCTATGAAACTATGAAAAATGCTTCAATACTAATCAAACTTGGCACAAATGTTGACTGGACCATTGCCTTTGTGACGACATGCTCAGTCTTAAATTTCCTGTTACCATGGCAACGAGGGGACATCTCAAAAATTGCCAAAAATCACTATTTTGCCTCGATTTTTTCCATCAAAATTTATTTCAAAGTGCTGCAACTTCTCAAGGGATTGATATAGAGTCAAAGGCTTTTCAGCGTTGGTTACACGTTATATTATGATCGACCTGGGGTCATTTTTAGCCTCTCACAAGTCCAAAATTTTCTTGGCGATGAGGGGGACTCCGCCCCCCTTCAAACCCCCCTAACAGAAGGGGGCACATCCCCCTTCTGGCAACCCCCTGATGTATCTTTTGGATGGGGGGCGGCGCCGAAAAAAGTGCTCAATTTTTTGACCAACATTTCTCAAACGAAAACATGTGTTTGGGGCCCAGATAGGACATTTTTTCACTATTTGAGGCCTAAAAAAGGGGGGGTCGAAAATGCGTTGTTTCGCGTATATATGTGGTAAAGGGTTAACAAGATTTCAAAATGTAACTTCCGATCAATATGTCATATGTTTCTTTAAAATATTTAGCTCTCCGTTATTCTAGGTCAAATTTGTTGCTCGTATATAACATAAAAATACACAAATAAAATTGTCTGGCCAACTAAATTACGGTTTAAATAAGAATGCATCAAGTGCAAAAAACTACGCACCAAAGTAATTATTTACTACGGTTAGAACACTTCTTTAAATCGAATCTATAGAAGCCTACTGATTGCCATTCCAATGATCGATTGCAATATTACATTACAGGATAATCGTCTGCTACTGTCTTGCCGGCTCGCCACGGCCAGCCGGTATTACGGTAGGATTTTACAGAGAAACAACCTAAAACTCCGAATACATCCAAAAATTTAATCTAAGCTTGGCTTCCAGCTTTCTACAAAATTTATCTGTCTGGGCTGGAATCCAAAATAATTAAGCCAATCAAATTTGATCTTACATATTCAGATTCTCAAAAAACCTTCAATGTTCACGCCATTTTTAAAAAGCAGCAAGTATTGCTTTGAGTGCAAAGATATAATGATGATTAAAATATTTGTTTTCATGAATTCTTTTCAATAAATCATATTTACACTGACTTTTGATTTATGATTTAGCGATTTCACCTGTTTTCTCTGTAGTAAGTTAAATAATTAACAATTAATTGGTTAATTAACATAAGTGCACATCTGGCTCTGTGCATATTTTCTTTTTCTTTTTTTCCGGTAATTTTATCCTTTCCGGTATTTTGTGTATGTATTTACTGGGATATACTATTCTCCGGTCCGGTCGCTTCCGGTCTCTCCCGGTCTAGTTTGACCGGGATTAACGAGACTTGAGAACTTGTACAAATAAAATAATCATGCCCCATGAATCTAAATTCGCCCACACCCAAGAGAGTTCATCAGTAATATATTCCTGTATAGGACTTGTGTCTGTCACTCATTCCAATACTAAATAACATATTACAACTTAACTTCGTATAAAGAGACATCTTTATGAATTCTACCTATCTAACATTTTTTGGTCAAGGTCAACAGGCCATATAGTAAATGTGCATAGACATAGGGACTTCATTCTATCTGTTTACATGCATCTTCATATATACTCATATTCCCCTTTGTTAAACTGAGAGAACTGGCTTCCATAACTTTATATGTCACTTTTATTTTGATGTTCGCTGAAGTCTCTTCAGGTACAGAACTGTCATTTTTACATTTAAACACACCTCTGGAATAAAATTACGAAGCGAGTCGCTACTATCTTTTTTAAAAGCTAACCTTGTTTGATATTATAGCGAATGTTTTATTCAATCTTTAGACAGAACTAGCGACAAGTCATACCCAGCTTGATTTATATGAACTTTACATTGGCGAGTAATTGCCTGTTGATGAAAAACACGAAACAGTAATCAATATAACTAACATAACATAACATATCAGATCTTCATTTGGATTAAAATGACAATCTAAATGTATAGCCAATACGATATACAAATGTACAATACTCTATATGTTTGAAGAAACATTACAGACAAAAGTGTAGTATTATGTTATTCATATGTATGAATGTATGTATGTATGTCAAAATGACAGAAGGGAAAATTGTAAATTTGTTATAATCGTAGAATTGATTAAGTTTGATGGCCTATATAATTACTACCAGTAGAAATGCTTTTTTCTAACCAGTTTAGCAATTATATAGTTGTACATTCAAAGCACAGAACCAGCTACATTTAAACAAACAGGATATGTGTTTATGTGTTCACGTAAGACTGATAGTGCACACATACATGTATATTTGATTCGCTACTTTTATGTTATATATTAGCTTCGTTTTATTTTTAAACACTTAGAATTATCATCGATGAAAACCTATTTTTATTTACATGCAATCTGTCAAAAACACGTGCTTACTGAATGTATTTTCAAAATTGTTATTTTTGATCGTCTTATGGGCATATGGTTTTTGTATTTTCTGAAACCTTCCCATGACAATATATAATATTCGTCGGACTTTTACAAACCCTATTCCTTTCATTTCGTTTTTTATCGGAAATGGAAATTGATCAACGAAATTTCATTAAGGCGCACTTGTCAGTGTTGTTCCATCTTAACAAATGATAAGCCAATAAACAAGATAAAGATCTTAACTGTCTGAGTTAAAAGTATAAGCTGGAATAAAGTAGACAAACTGTCAAACAATCGGATGTATATGAATGCACTCTTTTTAATGAAGTTTGTATATTGTTTATCAATTTATTAATTATCTACTTATTAAAACGTCACACTCCATTGTTATTATCTTTTGGAATTATTTATTTCAATAAATACTTTCTTGTGTTGAAGATTGAATACCGCCGTAATTGGTGCTAGGCGGGGTTGGCATGCGAGTGTTCAACTTCCTCTCATGAACAGACTCAATTCATGTTTTTATTTTTCTCTCTATGTATCTCCTTTTGCTCTCTCCCATTACAAGGTTCTTACCTGAAATGTTAGATGAATGGAATCTTTTTCTTACGACGGTTTTCAAAACTACAATATGTTTTCAGTAAAAATCAAATAAAATAGTTCCTTATGCAAACTGTATAAGGACGAATATATATTTCGATTTCCAATTGTACTTTTCCTTATGAAGAGTTGACCTATATGATTTTTTGATTATCTAAATATACAATTTTAGACGTAAAAAAATGCTCATCTTAATGTAAATAACGTGAGGTAATAAGATACTTCAATGGCATAAATTCTGCACTTTAAGCATAAAATTTTAGTAACAGAGTCTAGAAAATGAAGAGTATGTTCTAAATGTGGTATTTATTTAACATCATATGTCTCCGTGTTAGGTAAATGTCATACATTTTAATAAAACAGGTGTTTTGTAACCTTTATTTCAAAACAAATTAAAAACCTTTTACAAGTCTTTTATTTGTGAAAATTTTAATCAGTGCCCTTTAATTAAAATTTCTTTTTGCAAGACCCAGCGAAGTATTAAAATCAAAAACTTAAACAAACCAATATCAAATTTAATGACATAATGTATCGCAATAATTTATTTATCCGAGGTTTGTTTGAAATCATTCAATTTGACTTAAATAAGAAATGAAAATCATATTAATATAATCTTTTCAAAATTGAAAGAAGATAGTAAAATTATATCAAAAGAAATACAAAAACAACGTTCTCTCGTGTTTTAGTATTAGATTTTTAATTTGGAAGTCGGTAATAATTAATACATTAACGGTAATAATTTATTAACCAAAATGTATATTTCTGTTGCTGTTATCAAGGTATATACATGATCACGGTCTAGACAATAGTCTTTACGTTAAATGTTCTAATGGATCTTCTGAAGATAAGCATTAGCAAGTAGGTATTCAATATTGAGATTAATCATTAACATATTGTGAAGATCAGGAAACAAAACAGTTTTGTATATTTGAAAAATATTTAAAAATAAATATTCTATGCTTTCTAATCAATTCTCAATGCAGCTTTTTAAAAGTGTATAATCGCCTGCAAAACATATTTGCGTTTTTGTTTAGATAGTTTGAATTTCAAAACAGAAAACTTCCAACATGCTTGTTTGTAATAAATCTGTCAGTAATTGCAATAAAATGTACGACATCTTTGATAAACGGATAAATTCCGGAATATTTTATTCTGTTTACGTACAATATTCATGTGTATTAAATGTGAAATAATTTTATTTTACAATTCTTTTGAGAATGGACCATAACATTATGGAACCAATATAATTTTACTGTGTATAAATTTTATGAAAAGAAAATTCATAAGATATAGTTTTATATCCTTTTAATCGTGATGCACGGCATATATGTGTTTACACCACTAGTTTTTTGGCAACGTGAGGATGTCTCAAAATTTCGAAAAATGGCATATTTAACACTGTCGCTTTAGGAATGGAAAATCCTTTCTGCTGAGTTTCCTAAAAAAAAGACATTTTGAAAAGGGGGGGGGGGGGGGCTTTCAAATATAATTTCAAGTTTCAACAAAATAGTTGTAAATTTTGGAAACAACCGCACCTGCTAAATGGGTAACACACAACAAATAAAAATATTTAATCTTTTTCCTGAATTATTCTATATTCGTAAAATACGGAAGCAAAGGTCAACAAGGCAAAGCGGCATGCATCCAATAAACATGCAACCAGTGCAAGTTTTATAACAAAGACGTTATAATTATAAATGATGATAATTAAATTGAAATAAAAAAAAATATTATAAAAGAGAACGAATAAAGACAATATTAGTCTGTTTATATAGGTGAATATGCTTACTTTATTCATTTTCGCCTTTCTTAACAACACTTGTGCTGAAAGCCATAAAACTGTACATATTCCCTGGTATTATAAATATTAGACGGATACAAATTATGAAATATTCTTAAATAACAGTTGTAAGTCATGCTTTTTCATTTAAAGAAATCTTAAAATGAGTGTTTGAAAGTGTAACGCTATTCATGTGAGACTCATATACTAAAATAACAGAATGTACTTCACAAGGAATGTAACAAAACGTGTCTGGTGCATCTTAGTACGGAAAGGTTCTTTTATATTACATCATGTAACCTAAATTAGATATATATTTCCAGACAAGATTGTTTTAAATCCAACATTCCTGAAAATAACGGCACCTAGAAGAGATATGAAACGACAATTAAGCCTCATTAAACTTTTTACTGAACATGATTTCAATAATAAGCTGAATGAAAATCGATTTTTTTAAGCTACGAATAGAAATATACTTATTGTCATTTTGGTGTGAACAAGTATAGAATACGAAACCTCTGATAAAGTTTCAACTTCAGTCATAGTAATTGCGAAAAATGATTATAAGACACTACAAAAGTAATCCGGGATAAAGACTAAAACGTGTTTTTCATTCCTGTAAAATATCGTGTTTATAAATAACGTTAAATTTACAAAGAAACAAATAAATATATACAATATGAGCTAATCATTCATCTAAAGAAGCTATTTCAAAATAAGTAGCTCATAGAGGATTGTTGCTTTTATTTAATTAACATTTCTGAACAAATTTTTGATCCGTTCAGTTATTTTAATGATGGCTTTTTTATACAAGCATGTCACTAATATTATTTAGTTTGTTCTACAGAATATAAAAATTATTAATGCAATAGAGTGACAAGAACAATTTAAATTTTGTATCTAAGTAAAAAGGAACCACAAGGCAGAAGGGAATCAAAATTATTTGTTGCTGACTATTGTCGTTGGAGAACATACAAAGACTTTTCAGTATTCTAAGCATCACATGGTTACAACCTACGAGAGAAATATTCAAAACACGACGTGTTACAATTCAGCAATTTTTATCCGACGAAAAATCTACTAATAATGCTCTATACATTTTGAATTTGGATAGGATCATGGGCTCTGGAAACAATGATTTCAACATCATAGCTTTATGTCCAGAGCAGTTAATGAAAATGCATAGTCTTACATGTTTTTTTCATTTCTGGTCTACACAAAATGTAGTAAAGAAACTATATGTAATATATACTAGTAACATCTGTTGGTAAATCTAAGACATAAACTAAAACTGTTTTCGTAATAATGGAAACAGTTTCCTACACATTGTCTTCACCTTTGGCGATATAATATTAAAATCTAAGATTTCTGGTTATTAGAGAAAATGTTTGCCATTTAAAACCCTCTTGACCTTTATTTCATTTACATCATACTTTAATCCCCATTATAATTCGGGAATTTCACAGTACCACTATAGAAATAAAAAGTTAAGCTGCGTTTTTATTATAATTATAACTAAGCCTAGCGTGTATGCATGTATATAGGACACACTAGATACTTTTCATTGTCAATAATTCGAAGGACTGCCTTTATTACAGCTATCAAAATGTGAATCAGTTGGTCAATATTAATTTCGTTTATTTGTTTTATCCACGAGCGCCTGTAGAATGATATTAAAAGAAAAAAATAGTTCACCTTCAATGTTAGTGTTAATTTAATTTATTTTGAAACATTGTATGGCAGTAGGGTTGTTTTTTTTTAATTTTCTATAATAAAGTTTGTAAAATGTTGACTATGATCGGTATAATAAGATTACTTAATTTAATAAATTAAAGTCTATGAGAATGTCTTATGTTTCGATTTTGATCATCAAAATAAACTGTACAAAGTTGAAAACGTGTACTTATGAAATGTCAAATAACTTAGTATAGGTCTTGATTGTTCTTTTTAAGACACATACGCTTGTTTTTATTAACTTCCAAAAGTACTTTATGAAGTTAATGTCGCACTATAAACTGAAAGCTAATTATACACGTAAAGTTCCTTCTTATTACACATAAATTTTGTATCTAAACGTAGGACAAACAAAAACATCAAAATAAAATTTAATTACTTTTTAGCATCTGGCGGTCAGTTGTATCATTTTAGCTATATCACAAAAGCGTAATTTTAATACAACCCATGCATTATTGTATTTTACCAAAAGTGTTGAATTTATATGTCGGATCGGTAATAAGGCGGAATACGTTAGTCTTTACAAAAAGGTATCGGTTCCTTTCTTTTGGTTACATATATTAAGAATATTAAAGTATATATTGAAGTTTATTCCAAACGCCATATCTCTCTACTTTTTTAATAAAACATCATCACTTGCCCCTCTGACGAAGCTATTCAGTTAGCTTACGGAATGTTGGTTTTACTGAGGTACAAATAACTGAAATATACGTAGTAGGGCAACTGTGATATTCCTCAGTCTGGGCAATCAAATGTCGACATATGACATCTACAGTAACTGTATTCTTGCGACGTAACACTAAAACGCCATAAAATTCGAAATATGCTTTTTATTTGTTCTTAACAAAAGTGTATTCGTTATGAAAATTGCTATAGTTATTAGATATATACGCGCTTACAAACCAAACATTTTGTAAATGGAACTTTTTACTACCAGATGATATATGAAAAATTAACATGGTAATTTTTTGTTGAATATCAAAATTTTACAATTTGTCAATTGACTAAAACTGTTTTTATCAATTTAAATTGTTGAATTGAATTTAATATTTATATGCAGGTTAAAATACAACGAAGGAAGTGTTTTAAAAATGTAATCAAAAATAAATGTAATCAGTTTTATTAAAGGAAGATGTATATATATATCTGAAAGTCTGAAAATGACATTTGAAATAAATTGAAGCATGTCTTCTTGTTTATTGTTCTTGTTAAATGAAACGTTATTGAGAAAAAAAGATTGAAACAGATTCAAAAGAATAAAAGTAACTAGCACAGTAATCGTACTAGTATTTCAGGAAATTTATGATCATCACAAATAGGCGCAGGTGATGACGAACTTCTTCAAAATATGCTTTTTAAACGATCTTTTTTATAATTAATCAGATTAAAATAAAAATGAATCAAGAAATTTACTTGTTTTTCTTATTATCATTATATCTATTAAAGAAACACGTTTTCCTACACCGACAAAAGTATCTTTTTCTTTGCATTGTGAGTGGCTCATTGTTGTTTATTTAATGGAAGGTAACAACACATTTTTGCTATACATTTTTTTCTTTTTGTATTTGTTTTGTTATAATTAATCTTTCAAGTAACATACCATTAATGATGATGGAATATATAGATTATGTGAATTAACATTGAACATTACATCAAAATGTCTGTTAAATCTAGAATATCTGTTTTTGTGGCTGATATAGGCATACGGTTGGTATCAAAAGATTGCTAAGTTTTCTATGGATAAGGTTGTGCGTTTGTTTTTAATTTAATTTCTATATAACGGTATTTTCTAATGTTTAAATATTATTGTGTAGTTTTAGCTTATCTTACAGCTTTCATAGTTTTTTGTTTAACATTCTCTTTTAAAGAGTATGCTAGGGTAACATAAACACATATATTATTAACAGAATAGAAAATAGTTAGTACAACTTTTTTACAGTGCATGATATCGACAAGATCGTTTTTGGTATAGTATCAACAGTATCACAGAGCACTTGATTGAGTTTTGTTATCTCAGCTCATTTCAAGGACAGGGAAGTTATGTTTCAAACTTTTTTTGGCAATCGGCAAATGTTTGAAATTTACATGTCATAATACCAATGTTTATGGAACTCATGTGTTCCTTCAGTTGAAAAACAGACAATGGAAATTCTTGTAAATTAAACTGGCATATCAGAAAGAAATTACTTAAAACTCATTCGTGAAAATTTGCAAGGAAGTAAGCTACATGAAGAACAAACCAAACACACCCTCAAAAGAAGCAAATGTTTCATACTTGCTTTATAATAGTAGTCAAGGGCATATAACTAAAAAAAGTGGTCAATGATCTCGACATGTTTCTGTTTTATCATATTCTAATATGATGTAAAGTTAACATAAATGGTATGATACATGTGCAGTTCTCGTTATGCAAAACGTTACCCTAGAATACAGCTGTAATAAAGAGAATGAAACCAAACAAACAAGCGTTTGGTAATTAACAAGACTAAATGCTATTGTTTTTATTATTTTGTGTAAATCTGCTCAGGTATGTTTTGTGACTTCAAAGAAGACTTTTTTCCAAGCTATATCATTTAGATAGGAGTAAATATAGTTAAATTCATGTTTTGGTCTTTTTTCTAAGATATTATCTCATGGTAAGATAAAATGAAAATAAATCCCTATGTCTTTTCTCAGATTGCAAAGTACAGGAGTAAACACCTTGTCTTTTATTTGCGGTATTTTTACTTTTTTCATTGTACTTTTGAAAATACAATTACAAAACTCACATCATAATGTTATGTCAAATCATCAAATGCATTTACAAAAAAATATCAAAATGCTTACTGAAACGTTGCAGTAAAATTCATAATCTAACTCCTTGCATTTTGCTACAACGGAAACGAAATAGAATTTTGAAACAAAATTACTCGAAAAAACAAACAAAACAAAGTCACATTCTGTCTTAAGAAAATAATAGTAACTTCGGCTAGAATTCATCATATCATTTCCGGAAACTATTTTTTTCGGACTTTAATAGCAATCAGAAAGAGATCCTTTGAGAAATTATAAGATTTTGATAAAGAAAACAGGTCAGACAATATCATCCTGGCCATTACTTTCTATGCGCCGCACGATTTATTGAATAACATATTACTTTATGCTGTAATGATTTTAAAGTATACGGGTATCAATGTATGTGAGTTACTCATTTCCGTAAACTGTCATTTTTATTTTATATCAAATTTGAAGATCAAAAATTGATCAAATGTTAAGGCCAACCTTGAAAGGTGGAATTTATCAAATGCAAATTTTGTTATCATAATAACTGACAGACACGTTGAGTTAGACATATTACACATATACAGACTATAACAATACCCTGTTTAGGCCTTTTGATAGATCACTTTATGGGGGAATGAAAGTCTAATCGAATCAAGCTAAATAAAAAGAAGATATTGGAAAGACTTAAATATACCGAAAATAGAGCCGTTACTTAAAAAAGATAAAATTGAATGAGCTCAGACATAAAACTTAAATTAATTGAACGGTTTGAATAAAATATAATTATTGTTTTATTAAACTCATTCCAAAATAATTAAGTATTTAATTCAATTCTAAACGAATTTATTAAATATTGTACATAAAAATGGTTTACAGTAACGAGTCATTCTCGTTGACGCGCTTATAGTGTAATGCTGTGTTTAGCGTGCTTGTACGCTATGCTTGCATATACCGCAAATGAAGTCATGTCAGTGTTATAACACTTGTGTAATATTGTTTTTATTGAATTGGTTGATAACGTTTCTGCGCCGTAGTGTTTAAATAATTTTATTTAACTTAAGACTATTAGGCTTTCGTTCATAACATTTGAGTTTCTTATATAATTACTATACTTTTACTAAGAGAGTTAGAAGCATACACGATTATAACAATATGTTAGTACATTGTATGTAGTAATAATTTTCAACATGACTGTTATAAACATGGTCTAAATTTTTAATACTGATTATGACATACTCTATCTATTCGCATTTGTGCTATTGATTGCACAAATTAATAACACCAGTGACTAGAACTTCATGACCTAATAAGAATATCCATATGTTTCGCAAAGACCAAAAAAAAAAATTTATATCTGACATATCACAATGTCATATATCATTTATATTTTTCAATAGGCCTGATGTATGCTCGAATGCGAATGAGAAAAATATATCACAAACAAATTCCAATTTTTTTTTCTCAGGATATAGTGTTACATAAGAAGATGGATATTATTTTTAACACTTAACAATATTCAGAGAAATTTTCAGATAACATACGTACATATAATGACAATGTTACTTCATAATTTAATGTTTACTAATATTTTTCAAATATTTGACATTACAATGCAAAGATCAGTCTCTCAAACCTAACACACAAGCACAAAAGCAGTAGTAAACTTGTTTATCTTACATGTAAGGGAAAAGAAAGATCAGTCTCTCAAACTTAACACACAGGCACAAAAGCAGTAGTAAACTTGTTTATCTTACATGTAAGGGAAAAGCACATTCTGTCCGCCCGCACCAGCTGTTATATTTACACTTTTGTCTTAACAACTCGTGTAAATATCACATCCAGCGCTTCCGCACACAACCCGCCCCAATCCAACAAATAAGACATACACATATCTTTATGTATTATTAGTACAAGCACAGTATAATACATCTACATTCATATAATGCCTGTTTCGGGCAAGTTTCATAAATGCTAAAAAATAAAAGATATTACTAATAGAAATAACTAGTTGACAATAAGTATGCATATTGATATTTGCTATATATAACATATTTAACTAACAAACATTTTTGTATGTCCATTACTTAAATATATATTGTACACATCATTTGTATATAGTAAGACATACAACTATCCTTTATTAGGTCAATGCATCAACCTTAAAATAATGCCTGTTATGAGCGAGTTTCATATATTCTAATTGTAATATAAAATTGCCATAACAAGTATACATACATATAGATATATTTTTTATGTTCCATAAAACATATCTGATAAACTTTTAATTTTATACACACTACTATAGAGTAAACGTTCAACATTTGTTTTACTTATCATTGTAGATTTATAATTCTAAATTACCCTTTATCAATCTGTTACTGGCTATATACATGCAACGCTATCAAAGACTATAATTTTCTTAGCATTGTATATTAGCTTACATTATTACTATATAAATAAGCAGAACGAATCATAAATGCCTTGTATACATACACACTTAACTTTGTCAATAAAACTTCATTATCAGATGTAATTAGTTGAATAAATTTACACATATTGGGTCTATATCTATAAAAGCTAGGAATATAAATGTTTCTTATATCTGTATATGCTTGGCACTGTAACACAAAATGAAATTCATCTTCTAACACTTGGCATATGCTACATTTTCGCTGCTCTAAAGGAATCGCAGTGGGCTTTGACCATCTGTCGCTTTCAATACTTAGTCTATGAGATGACATACGCAATCTTGATAAGCTAAATCGAAACTTTTGTATGTTGCATAAATTAAGATAGGGCTGTAACCTAAAGCTAGCTATGTTTCTATAAAAAAGTGCCCTAGTCATGTCAGTGTTATAACACTTGTGTAATATTTTTTTTTAAATTGGTTGATAACGTTTCTGCGCCGTAGTATATCAATTATTTTATTTAACTTAAGAATATTAGGCTTTCGTTCATAAAATTTGAGTTGCTTATATATGTAAACAATCTAATTTTGTCACGAGTGTCAGTAACTATACACAATAGTTCTGGCCTATAGAAGGGGTTGCATTTTTACACACACACACATATATCATCTACCATGACTGATAGATTGTTAATGGCTCATTTTTAAAAAAATAAATCTTTATCATTTATTTATTATTTTCGTATGATATTAACTGAATTTGTTGATTGCTGAACTCAGTTGACTTTTGAAGCAAAACGTCTTGAATTAAAAAACAAAAATGTATATTTTTCACACAACACACCATAATAATTAGTTATGTCACTGTTTAGTTAAGATCATACTTTTTTTCACTATTTTCAGTAAAAAATACAATTATACCCATTATCACTTATAATTGTTTTGTGCCTGACGCATCCTTATGACATGTTTTTTAAATAATTGTTATAAATTATAAATTCGATGAGTAAAATTTCCAGTCAAATACGGACACTTAACTTCAATCCCCTTATTTTAATATATATGAAACATGATGTATTATGCGAAATTACAAAGTTAATCTGTTTCATTGCTTATGCCATTACTTTGTATACTAGCAACTTGAAGCAAGTACACAAGACTGAACTTTATTTGAACTTAATTAATACTTCCAACGGCTGTAAAAGGATGGACATTAATAAACATAACTAAACATGAAACCATTTATGAACATATGATCTAAATATGGGCATTAAAGAAAGATGAGGAAGTTCGCACAGGCATTTCTTAATGTCAATGTACTTTTATATATCGTATATCTAACAGTAGACGAAATTGTGTGGGTTCTTTGTCAATTCATTAATAGAGCTGTTCAATCAAAGCTTTTTTAAAAACGTGTATTGGTCTTGAAGATACAAGATTTTTTTCAATTAACATTTTCAATTAACTAATATGGCCTAGGAGAGTTACATATAAAATAACTAGAAAAAGACTTTAAAACAATAGCAAAAGGTATCGACATTAACACCTAAAGGATAGAATTTAAGAACATATATTTTTGTTTGGCTTATTTGTGAAATAAAGTAACATGTAGAAGTTAAGACGGTGTCTGATTTACATTGAGATAAGGGTTTTGGCAAAATGGTAATAAAAAGTCGGTAAGGAAACAATTACGCCCCAAGTAAGCAAGAATGAATAAAGGACAACGCCTTAATGATAATGAAGGTAATGATAACACGGAGGCTCAATGTTAAGAAGCGTTATTATACCCCCAAAAACGAAGTTTAGGGGGGGGGGTATATAGAACTCACCCGGTGGTCGGTTGGTCGGTCGGTCGGTCGGGCGGTCGGTCGGTCGGTCGGTCGGTCCAGACGTCCGTTGCATTTTCCTTGTCCGGACCATTACTTGAAGACTAATGGTTGGAATTCAATATAACTACATACAATGGTCAAGCACATTGAGAGGAAGTGCAGTGCACAAGAACCATAACTATATCTTGACTAATTACAGAGTTATTGCCCTTTGTTACTTTTCCGTGTCCGGGGCATAACTTGAACACTACTGGTTGGAATTCAAAACAACTTCATACAATTGTCAAACACAATAAGGGGAAGTGCAGTGCTCAAGAATCATAACTCTATCTAAAGTAATTACAGAGTTATTGCCCTTTGTTACTTTTCCATTGCTTTCTTTTGTCCGGACCATAACTTGAACACTAATGGTTGGAATTCAATATAACTACATACAATTGTCAAGCAAATTGAGAGGAAGTGCAGTGCACAAGAACCATAACTCTATCTTGACTAATTACAGAGTTATTGCCCTTTGTTACTTTTCCTTGTCCGGGGCATAACTTGAACACTACTGGTTGGAATTCAAAACAACTTCTTACAATTGTCAAACACAATAAGGGGAAGTGCAGTGCACAAGAACCATAACTCTATCTAAAGTAATTACAGAGTTATTGCCCTTTGTTACTTTTCCATTGCTTTCTTTTGTCCGGAGTATAACTTGAAGACTAATGGTTGGAATTCAATATAACTACATACAATGGTCAAGCACATTGAGAGGAAGTGCAGTGTGCAAGAACCATAACTCTGTCTTGACTAATTACAGAGTTATTGCCCTTTGTTACTTTTCCTTGTCCGGGGCATAACTTGAAAATTACTGGTTGGAATTCAAAACAACTTCATACAATTGTCAAACACAGTAAGGGGAAGTGCAGTGCATAAGAACCATAACTCCATCTTGACTAATTACAGAGTTATTGCCCTTTGTTACTTTTCCATTGCTTTCTTTTGTCCGGAGTATAACTTGAAAACTAATGGTTGGAATTCAATATAACTTCATACAATGGTCAAGCACATTGAGAGGAAGTGCAGTGAACAAGAACCATAACTCCATCTTGACAAATTACAGAGTTATTGCCCCTTGTTACTTTTCCCTGTCCAGAGCATAACTTGAAAACTACTGTTTGGAATTCAATACAACTTCATACAGTTGTCAAGGACATTAAAAGGAAGTGCAGTGCATAAGAGCCATAACTCCATTTGACAAAATACAGAGTTACTGCCCTTTGATACTTTTCCTCGTCTGGAGCATAACTTAAAACGTACTGGTTGAAATTCAAAACAACTTTATACAATGGTCAAGCACAAAAAGAGGGAGGAAGTGCAGTGCACAAGAACAATAACTCCATTTTCAGTATTTATAGAGTTATTGCCCTTTGTTCCTTTTCTTTGTATTTCTGGACTTATTACAGAGTAATTCAATAAAACTTAATCAATGGTCAACCACATTGAAAGGAAATGCAATATACAAGAACCACAACTATCTTTAATTGCCCACAACCATAACTCTATATTTCAATTCTTTTACAAGGTATTCTGTTACTAGTAACATCCTCATTTCCGAAGCAGTCTTGTGGGGGTATTAATCACATTTAGTGATAGTTCTAGTTAGATTAAGGACGCGGCTGATGAGTGTTGGTGTCCTTAACACGGCCACGTCTGCCCATTTCATATAAAGGAACGTGTCAAACGTAACAAGAACGTTCAAAAGGAAATGTTGGTCTTAAAGTAATTTGTGCGCGTTCTGTTTGATAGAAATGGAAATATCTCGGACAACGTAGACAATTTAGAGAAAAGTGCTAGCCATGTTCGGAGAAATTAATGTCAACAAATTTTAAATTAAAGTTTTTTCGGTAAAAATACAGACAAAACTAAATATACATTTGATGTATCACAATGTTTTAATATTTGGGGTTAACGATAACTCCATTGCCCTGAACATATCTAATATATAGCATAAACATTTTATTTTTTGTACGTCTTTTTGCACAGGTAACTATTATAACTCTGGATGTCGCCCAGAAGCCAAGCATAATAAACGAATGATAAAATCATTATCATTTTTTTATGTATTTCCATAATATTTTGTAAATAAATATATTAATTTCACGCGGAAAGATAAAGAATAACATATTACAATATATCATTATAATCGCCTTGACCTAGAATATATTCATCCCTAAAACCAAGAAAAATGACAATTAGAATAATTTTGCTACATTATGTTTGATGTATTAAAGAAATTAATGCGATTACAACGGCAAAATATCGTTAATCATATAAACAATGTGGATAACCTAGAGAGATAAATGAGAAATGTCCAATAAGTGATAATGTTAAAACAACAAATACACAAATTCTGTAGAATATGATTAGATATTTATGTTTACCTACTTTTGCACTGATATCTTATACGTGTATTTATAGCATTGATATTGTAATACATTTTGTATTTGAAAACAAAATAGCAAAGTACTTTCGCATGTGTGCCATTTTGTTGTTCAGTTAATGACCATTTTCATAAAATTGTCCTGTTACATCACAAAATATTCTTTCCTATATTTACCATATTTAGTTAGCAATAAGTTTTTGTATTATGTAACTAGTTTTAAGTATAAAGATTTCGATACCAAATAATAAATATAATAACGATAAATATAGAAATTAGTAAAACGTAAATGGAAATAAGATTGTTCAGTTAAGTGTCAATAATGTTATTAAGACAGTCACAAAAATGAGACAACTTTTTAAAAAAATGAAAAAGTCATTTTATTAAGACTCAGTGGAACTTCATAAGCTGTTTCAGTGAATCTGTTTTTATACCATATTTGTTCTGTAGTATTTTATCATGCAATATTCGATGTATATTGTGCTATTTTTCCTTACTCCGATACGAATTGATATTAAAATATAATAAAAGTATACTGACAAAAAGTTAATCAAAATAGCCATGCAATAGCCCTACTCATGTCACAGAATGCAAAAGCTGTACATTAGTCTACAAATCCATATTTATGTAGGCCAAAATGCTGAAGAATGTTTCTTGTCTGAGGAAATAAGTTGCATAAGAATTACATTAACATTTAGCAGTTAGCTGCTTAGCATTTAAACAGTCTTTTTGGAATGGATATTGGCATTGATTACCAATCCGACTAAAATTCAGATCTACTTATTCCTTTTATGTAGATCTGATGACAATTTATAATAGGCAAGATTGTTTTGCCAGTTTACCTACCGGTAATATGGACAACACTATGTTTCATCTATAAATCTTGAAAATAATCTACTCAGTATTGGTGTTCCCAGGGTTAAAATAAGAAACCACATCGATTTCAAAATAATGAACGCTAGCCAATGATTGGATGTGTGAAATTTCACAAAAAAATGGTGTCGTATTAACTCATGGTCAGATCTAAAAGCGGAACATTATTTAGAGTTGATGTTCATCAAATTGCATTGATTTCTTACTTAGATGTGTTAACACATCTTAACGCAATGTTTATGATAATCTGCTCTTTTAACAGAATTAATTTATCATAAGTTTGCAATGATCTGAAGTTAAAAAGAAGAATGTTCGTACATTTTCTCAAATATGGAGTTGTGCATCGGCAACATGGAAAAAGAGGTATGGAATAATTTTATACTTGTCACTGTGATATTTTTATGTTTGCATGGCATTCCTCATGTTTAAAAATATTTATACACGATTATCAATGGATTAACTGGATTATCAAATTTCAGAAAATATGAAATATATTGTATACATGTGTATAGCAATCTTTTTAGATATTCACTTTTGTAATAATATGTCAAATTATGACTTGTTTTGTCTTATAGCTTAACCTCCTGTAAAATAAGACTAGTTTAAAGTTAACTATTCTTTTGAAAGTTAAAAAGTTGTATGACTTTTGTGCCAATAATTGTTTTAGTTCATTTCCAAGAAAATACCGTGTGAGAGAATTACATCTTTAAACTGTCAGGGATTGTTTTGTAAATTAAAAGAAAATAAATTATATATATAATTGAATGTTAAATAGTGGGGATTGGAAACAGCAAAATTGAAAAATGTTGCTGCAGGCCCGGTTTGAGTGATCCTATAGATCCTTAGATAATACTGGAACTGAACTGTCCACACCCATAGCACCGGATAAGCAGTTTTCAACATTTTAACATGTAATGGTGAAATTTTAAATTAAGAAACATCAGCAGATGTGCTAAAACGGTCACGATCATGGAACCTTCAATGTGACACGTTAGTACCATTTCATGTAAAGCGGCTATATTCCCTAAGCGAGAAAACAATGTGCAAAAAAATTGTAAAGGGGATCAGAGATTATGAAGCCTGCATATAAAAGCTGTCAAAAGACTATTTAAAAAGCAGATCTTATATCCTTAGGGTATTTATACAATATTCAAGAATTAAATACTCGAAATATTCGATTAAGTAAGTCTTATAGAAAGCCCTACCAAACCACGATAAGCTGTCAAAAGACTAATTTAGAAAGCAGATCATATATCCTTAGGTGGTTATACAATATTCAAGAATATAAAGACATAGCATACAACGAAAACAACAATATGGTTAAACGAAAACAACTATCAGTTAAAAATTAACACACTAAATGTAACGTATGTATATTTAATTATAAAAGCCTTAAAAACAAGGCTTCTTCCATTTATTTAATATTGTAGTCCACACTTTTTATGAAACAGAAATATCTATTATAGTAGTCGTTTAAACATTTGTTTTGTAACTTATTGAAAATAGTAAACTATATGTATTGAGGACGTTGAATTATAAATACCACATTTAGAAATAAATGTCTGGTTTCAAATTAGTTCTTTTTAAATAATATGTTTGAAGGAGGAAGTAAACATCTTAGAATATTGAAAACATGTGTTATATTTTCTTTTATGTCTAATTCAAGCATGTATATAATCCTTAACCATTTTCTATGTAAATGTGTGTCTTTTCACCGAACATTTCAACTCATTTCTGTCAACTAATTAAACCTCAATATATAGAATCATCATGTCGGTCAATAAATATTAATATAAGGAATTATCTACCTAAGTTTATCAAAAATCTGAACCGTTATACCTTTTTGTTACATAAATGGAATGTTGACTTATTTCTAGAAAAAAATCTGAAACATTATATCTTATTTATGTACATACATAGACGAATTATAAGTTTAATTCGGTGATATAAAGATTGTAAACATGTCTGACAAAAATATATTAATACGAAATTTCGTCGACAGGTACAAATTTGTATTTGACTTAAAATTCATAGTATAGTGATATCAATGATACCTTCACCAGACTGATTGTTCTGTTTAACACGATTATCAAATAAAGTTTGTTTCTCCGGTATGATACTTTAAAAAACAACAGGCGGTGCCTAATTTAAGAATGTTCTTGTTAAATTACAGTAGTGAATTTATACAAAAAGAAATATGCTTATTGACAGTTTTGTGTTTAGAATATTAGGCAATTGACGCTTTTGTAACTATAGCCAGAATATTTGCGATTATAAGACACTTTAATAATTAGCTTAGTTTTTTTTTCATTCCTTTAAAGACATACATGAACTAATATTATACTTATATTTTGGAATTATACTTTTAGTGCAGATTTATTGAAATTCAGGAAATTCTTACTAGATATGTTTTTTGTTTAAATAAGAGAAAGTATATTTTAAAGATGCTTTCTCTAATACAGGTCAAGTTGATTTGGCATTCTCGTAAAAACAAATATGCACGTTTTTCAAATAAATACCACATTATGCCATTATTAGTTTCATTTGTTTGCCTTACCCTAGAACACTTGTGAACGAATTTTGAAAGAGGATTAAATAGGTAAAAAGAAAACGGATGTCCTGTCTTAATAAAAGATATTACCTACCCACAAATTCAAGTTAAATTTGTAGGTATTACGGGAATACAAAAACCGGATGATGCATGGCTTGTATTTTCGTACAAAATCAAAAATCACAATTTTTCAAATGTAACTTAGATTGTGTATTGGCTTTTATATACAGATTAAAATGCAACGTAAATAGTGTTTGCGAAGCGCAATCAAAATTTAATGTACAGTGACTTAAAAAGACAAGTCATAGATAATAGATAACACATCGTATCTTTGAGAAAAGGTCTTATCTTTTCAAGTTTTTATCAAATTAAGATACCTAGACAATTAGGTAAGTGTCTGAAAATGGAATTCCAAATTTACTGAAACGTGTCTTTTTGTTGGTTGTTATTTTAAATACATTCTCTCTCAGATAATATATTATTGTTAATATATATCTAAACACATTCATAAGAATCTGACAAATACCAAACAAAGTTATTTTTTTATACAAGGATTTCAGGAAATTACTGATATAAACGGGCGCAGGTGATTACAGATAGTGTTAATGAACTTCTTTATAATAAGTTTTATCAAAAGATGTTTTGTGAATAATCACATTGAAATAACAATTAATCAAGAACTTGACTTGTTCATGATAGGTTCATTTGGTATATTTAATAGGAGATAAAAACTAAGTTATACCGATTATTTTTTAATTTCTTTGGCATAATGAATCTGTCAAATAACATTCTTTAAATGACAACTCTATTACAAGTAGAAAAACTGATGGCGAACAGCATGGATCCTGATCAGACTGCGCGGATGCGAATACTTCAAACGACATGAAAAGGATGGACACAAATGAAGAGAAAGAAACTTGAAACCATAAATGCACATATAAACTAAATTTATAGAAGCGAAAAAAGGTGTTCCCTTATATATATTTGATTTAAATTTCAAAAGCTTTAAGAGCAAATACAAATAGAGCAATAACCTTTATATAACTGAAGGAAATAATGAATAATGAAGCATGTGTTAATTGACGACATAAACACCTCAGGGATGAAATTAAAGAACATATATTTTAATTTGGCGCGTAGGACAGGCGTTGACTTATTTGTGAAATAAATTATTGACGAAGTAACATTTAGAAGCGAATGCGATGTCTGTTTTACATGGAGATTCGAATTTGGCAAACTAGTAATAAAAAGTCTGTATGAAAACATTATGACTTAATAAGCCAAAGTGAAGGTAGGACATTGCCAAATCAATGTCAATTAAAGTAATGATAACACGGACGTAAAATGTTTCCCAGCATTATTAGATAAAGGGCGTATTTGTGTGTCCTTAACACAGACAAGTTTGTCCATTTTATAATAACAAAACGTGTCAAACTTTACAAATACTCTCAAAATAAAATGTTGGTCTTAAAGAAATATAAAGGCGTCCTGTTTAATAATAATGGAAATATCTCGGACAACGCAGACAATTTAGGGAAAAGTGCTAGCTAATGTTTTGGAGAAAGTAAGTTCAAAAGATTATCAGTAAAAGTTTTTTTCGGTGCAAATACATACGAAAAGCTATTTATTATTCATGTAATGTATCACACTGTTTGAGTGTTTGGAGATGTCGTTAATTCTACTTTGGAAATATCTAACATTGAGCTGAAAGATTTTTTTATAAATATTTTCGCACAAGTACTTATTATAACTCATGATAATGTCTGGCTACTGGATATAATAAACGACGGATTATCATTATTAAATTTTAATTTTAGAATAACCTTAAATCGTTCTGGGCGAGAAGAATAATATTGAACAGTTGAAATATCATAATGACAAAAATAAATTCAACAGCAGTTAATGTTTTTTCTCCCTTACTTATACATATATATTCATAATATTTGTTAAATAAATAATTTAATTTCTACGCGGAAATAAAAAAAATACATCTTACACTATTTCATTCATAATCTCCTTGACCTGACCTAGATTACTGAATATTTATTTCTTAAACCAAGAAAAAAATGGCAATTAAAGCAACTGTGCCACATTATCTTGATTTATTTAAGAAATTAATGCCATT
This sequence comes from Ruditapes philippinarum, assembly GCF_026571515.1. Classification (NCBI taxonomy): domain Eukaryota; kingdom Metazoa; phylum Mollusca; class Bivalvia; order Venerida; family Veneridae; genus Ruditapes; species Ruditapes philippinarum. The sequence goes on from NW_026858564.1 coordinate 276,349, forward strand.
CCAACGGAGAAAATATCATTAAGAAAAATAAAACAATGGGGATAGCTGAGGTATTAAGGAAAAATGTCTAATAACTGATAATGCTAAAACAATGAATACATCAATTATCTAGACCCAATATGATTAAGAATTCATGTTTGCGTAAGCACTGATACCTCACATTTGTAGCATCAATATTGTAACACATTCGTTTCTTTGAAAACAAAACAACTTACATCATTCTGTATTTAATGATCATTTGAATCATCAACAAATATTCTTCCAAAAATCGCTTGTTATTTATTGCAAAGGAATATCTATTAATACATGTACTTGTGTAAATTTAATAAAGGTCAAACGAAGTTTTTAGTCATATACTGTATAGTTAATAGTAAATAATACGTTTTATTTTTATTTAATTAGTTTTAAGTATTTTGATTTCATAAAAAATACTACATAAATAACGATAATTATAAAAATTACCATATCGAGTATTAATATTGTTCAGCTATGTACCAAATGAATTACCGTTTCGGAACTGTAACAAGACACCAGCATTAGAAAGCTTTTAAAAATGAAGATGTCTTTTTAGACTCAATGGGCTTTTATGCACTGTTTCATTGCATTAGTTTATATACCATATTTGTTCAGTAGTATTTTATCATATAATTTTTAATGTATGGTGTGCTATTTTTCCCTCTTTTTATATGATTGTATTTTTATATGGCGATTAACAAATATGATAATGCTGCACTGAATGTTAATCACAATAGCCTCTCTAAAGTCTACAAGTGCTTAAAACTTACTTATGTATAAGAATGCAATAGCTTCACATAAGTCTAAGCATCGATTATTATGCAGATTAAATGCTCAAGAATGTAACTAGTCTGAGGAAATGAGTTGCTAACATTCAAAAGTTATCTGTTTAGCATTTTAACAGTCTCTTTGGGATAAGTAGTGCCGTTGATCGCCTTTTTAGATGTTTATATTTTACACATATTAATGCCATTTTTATGCTTATTTTCTTTATCAACTTAATAAAATAAATCATTTGAAATAATCTGAAGTTTAATAGAAAAATGTTCGTAAATATTTTAGATATATAGTTGAGGCATTGGCAAACTGGGCAATAGAGATATGAAATAATTTGATTCTAGTCACGATGATATTTGTAGGTTATCATGTCATCTTCTGTGAATGATATGTTTGAAGTTGATTCTTATGTTAAGTAATACTTATTATATATATACGATTATAAATAGATGCCTTTGACCACTCTTAAGGATTAGTGATTATGAAAGTAACAACATTGAAATCAAAATATAAATGAATACCAACTGGATTTTTACAAACACAATTTTGTAAATGGGTATCACTGTATTTTGAGAAGCAGAATATATAGAGGATATTTGTTTGTTTCAGTGTAAGATCGAAAAATATTTCACCGAGTGAACAGCAGATGCAATATTTTCCACGAGTGGCGTAGCCACGAGTGAAAATATAATAGCTGGGGTTCACGAGTGAAATATTATTTGATCTTACATGTAAAACAAACAAATTTTCTGTTTATTTCATGATTTTTTAACGATTTTTACACCATTTTACTGATTTTTGCCGCGTAACGTCATGCTCTTATCTTCATGACGTCATCAAAAAATGACGTCACATTGTTGAAGCAAAATATAATTCCATGATTATTTTTAGATTTTAGATGTTTTTCAGCACAACGTTCGTAAATATTTACGAACTACAGTTATCACGTACATTTGTTATTATGATTGACTACATTTCCGCTGAAAAAAACATTCATTAATGATAAATATTTTATTTTTACGCCAAATATAGTTCGGCTACTGTGAAATTATATTTGGTAATCATTACTGTGAAATTATCAGAATATAATTAACCGTTATAATTCAGTAATCTACTGCAAAACATGTAATAAAATGAAGCGATGGAATGTTGAGACTCTATTTAATAAACTTACTTGTACTTATTTTCTTTATCTTTATATTTTCCATGCTATTTTCACTTTAAAAACCAACGGAAGAAAGATTAAATAAATGTTCTATTCAGTTATAATGAACAGTTTAAAATGCTATGATAGGAATTAATTTTAAATACTGATTTTTAATATAATTATCAAAAAGAAATCTGACGGGCGCAAAAAATTGTGTATGCTCCATAAATAACTTTCACATTGTGATGCATGGGGCATAACTAATGGACAAATATTTTTGAAAGAAACATGATATTTTTCATGATTGTTTTAATTGGTTATACAGTAAAAGTATTTTCAAGTAATCAGAAAATATTTTAAAGACTGCAAAGACATTTAAAATCAGCAAAAAATATCATATAAAAAAGTTAAAAAATGAAAAAACAAGCCCTTACTGCGTAAATAACGTAGTAGTAATATTGTGATAAATACTGTCAAATCAACCATTTTACTACATATATAACATGTACACCAGTTTTTCTTTCGTTGAAATTTTAGTATATTGTTCTCAATGTTAATTTTCTTGACATATGTTTGCTCTTCTTTGCACCACTTTACGATGAAGTTCCGAGTTCATAACCGATTAAACGTGTCAAAGCACAGGAATCCCACACATTAAATATTCCATTCATTAATCAAACATAAGTCTTATATTTCTCAAAGAAAAACAAAATAATCAATATTATCGTGAAAGACATTTCTTAACCCAATATCCATTCAACGCACGATGTCGATATTGAAAGGAAATTCACAAATAGATGTGGTATAATGTAGGTCGGTACTCTCTTCCTGTTATTTGTTGCTGGATAAAATCAACATTTTCACTATTTCATAGATATAAATGTCAACAGACACACATACATGAGATATATTTACATAATTCTCCAGTAAAATGAAATCAATTCTTTTAGTTGTACTGAATAATTTTGGCATATATATTATATGGAATAGTTATTTACACGTTTGCCAAATGATATGTTCGGAAAAGTGCTTGCATTTTACGTTGCCAGGGAGGTGCTCTGGTTGATTTCAGGGCCCCATTCCCAGCCCGGTGGTTATTTAGTTTATTTTATTGTTGTAATCAAAACATACTGAAATATGCAATTTAATTAATCACAGTGAATGCTTATGGTTTCCAGTACATTTATTATTAAGAAAAGTGAAAAAATATATTGATATAAATGAAAAGAAAATACAGTAACATATTTTTGCACCATTCATTTATATTTAACACATCTTTTACTATCTTTTTTTTTCTCTTATTTTTTGCAGTAAGTGTAATTTTTTTATATGCCACCATATTACACTATGTTTTTGAGGTCTGTATGTTTGTTTAAACTGTCCCACTGGGTATATATATTTAACTTAGTCAAGTGTAATGTTTATATGTATTTTAGATATAATGATGAATGTTTTTTTTATAAAAATTAGCAATGAGTAATCTTAAAATTTTCTCTTACAATTGCCGTGGTTTAAATGACAGCATCAAGAGGCGTGATGTTTTTAATCTATTTCATACAAAATATGCTGATATACTTTGTCTGCAAGAAACACATTTTATTAAAGAATTTGAAAAGAAAATTTATTCTGAATGGAATGGCTTATGTTATTTTAGTCATTGTAAATCTAATGCAAAAGGTGTGGCCATTTTATGTAGAAAAGATTTAGATATTAAAATAAATTTTGTTAAAACTGATGACTCTGGAAGTTTTATAATGTTAGGTATTTCATTGGATTCCATAAATTTTACATTAGTTAATATATATGCACCAAATACAGAAATCCTAGTTTCTTTAGAAATATTTTTGATATATTAAATTGTTCTGACGAAAATGACTCTCTAATAATTTGTGGAGATTATAATCTTGTTCAAAATCCAGACCTGGACTACTATAATTATAAATCAAAGAATAATAATGTGAAGGCTAGAAATTTTTTACTCAGTATTATTGAAGATAAAGAACTTATTGATCCTTTTAGAGAGTTATATGGTGATATAAAAAATATACATGGAGACGCACCAACCCAATACAGCAAGGTAGATTAGATTTTTTTCTTATAACAAAAAAATTATATCAGTTTGTACGTAAATGTGACATTGATGCTAGTTATAGATCTGATCATTCAATGATATATTTGGATTTTTGTTTTGTTCCTGTTAATCATGGAAAAGGTTTATGGAAATTTAATAATGCTCTTTTACATGACATTGAATTCCTTGATATCATTAATTAGAAAATAGATGAAATAAAATTGCAATATTGTTTACCTGTATATAATATAGATTATGTTTTGAATATAAACAATAAAGATATAGACTTTGTTATTAATGATGAACATTTTTTAGAGGAGACACTTTTAATGGAAATTAGAGGTAAATCCATTTCCTATAGCTCTTTTAAGGCTAAAGAAAGAAATACATATGAAAAAAAATTATTTGAAGAAATTATTTTTCTAGAACAAAACTTAACAAATGATAATAAAGACAAACTTCTACATTTACAAAACGAATTGACTGAATTAAGAAACAATAAAATAAAGGGTGCTATGATTAGGTCAAGGTCACAATGGATTGAATCTGGAGAAAAACCTTCTAATTACTTTTTAAATTTAGAGAAATCACATTGTTCAGCTAAGACAATACCTTTTCTGGAACTTGATGATGGAACTTTTATTTATGATCAAAAGGATATACTAAAAGAAACTAGTGCTTATTATGAAAACTTATACAAAAATGTAACTTTGAATGATTGTAATATTGATAAAGAATTGAGAGATTGTGATATTAATATGCTGTCTGATAGTGAATCACTCAAGCTTGAAGGTCTCCTTTCATATGATGAAGTCTCCTTTACATTAAAAAATATGAAAAATGATAAAAGCCCTGGGTGTGATGGATTTACAGTAAATTTTTTCAAAACTTTTTGGAATAGAATTGGACATTTTGTGGTGAAAGCTATTAATTATGCATACAAGGTTAATTCATTTTCTAGAAATCAAAAATTAGGAACAATTACATGCATTCCAAAACAAAATAAACCTAAACATTTTTTAAAAAATTGGAGACCGATTACTTTATTAAATGTAGTATATAAATTAGCCTCAGGTAGTATAGCAAACAGACTTAAAAGTGTTTTAGATATTTTAGTGTCAAAAGATCAAACTGGTTTCATTAAAAATAGGTACATTGGTGAAAATACTAGATTATTGTATGATATAATGAAATACACGGAAGATAATAATATACCAGGTTTATTAATGATGATTGATTTTGAAAAAGCTTTTGATACTTTATCGTTTACATTTATAGAGAAATGTCTTTCATTATTTCATTTTGGTCCAATGTTTAGGAAATGGATTTCTTTGTTTTTATATAATACTGAAACTTGTGTAATATTAAATGGTTTTTTATCCAATTTTTTTAAAATTAAACGAGGTTGTAGACAAGGTGATCCAATTTCACCTTATATCTTTATTCTGTGTGCAGAAATTTTAGCAGTTAAAATAAGACAATGTAAAGATGTTAAAGGTATAAAAATAGATGGCGAGGAATATAAAATATCTCAATTTGCGGACGATACATCACTTTTTTTGGATGGTTAAGAAAAATCACTTAATACTGCTTTGAATTTGTTAAATAAATTTATTGAAATTTCGGGTTTAAAGATAAATTTTGACAAAACCAAGAATATTTGGATAGGTTTTCTTAAATATAGTATTAGATCAATTAAGACAAGGTGGAAACTTACATGGGGTGACACACAGTTTAAACTGTTAGGATTAACTTTTGATGTTAATTTAGAAAAAAATGATTGATCTAAATTGTGATGAAAAGCTGCAGAAAGTAAAAATAATAGTATTAGTCATTGGAAAAAAGGGTATTAACTCCACTAGGAAAAATCACTGTTGTTAAGTCAATATTACTTCCTTTATTTACTCATTGTTTTACAAGCCTACCTACACCTAATACTGCTTTTTTGAAAACACTTAATGACTTATTTTATGATTTTATATGGGAAGGTAAGGCAAAAATAAAACAATCTGTAATCATTAAAACATACAAAGAAGGTGGTCTTAACATGGTAGATATTAGTAGTTATGTTCATTCTTTAAAAATAAAATGGTTTAAAAGATATGTTAGTAATTGTGATAGTAAATGTTATAAGTTTGTGAACTCATTGTTTAATATTGATAAAGTTTTTAATTTTGGAAAAATGTATTGTATATTAATTAATAATAAGATTAAGAATGCTTTCTGGATTGATGTTTTGAAAGCTTACATGATCTTTGTTGATAAACTTTGTATAGATAACTTCGAACAAATATTAAATATGCCACTGTTTTACAACCATTGCTTTTCAATAGGACATAGATATATCTACATGAAATCTTTTTATGACAAAGGAATAAGATTTGTGAAAGATATTCTTAATGAACAAGGTGATTTTATTGAGTTGAATCTTTTAGAACAGTGTATAGGCAAACAAGTTAATTTTTTAGAATATCATGGTTTAAAACAGGCTATAAAATCTTACATGCTAAAGCTAAATATTACCATTAATACTGATTTGCTAAATGTTCAATATCCTATTGTAAACTGTTTTATCAAACCTATTATTATTACAAATAGCAATAAGAAATACCTGTATGAAACTTTTGTTAAAAATACAGATGTACCAACAAGTAAGGAAAAATGGAACACATACTTTATAGATAATAATATAAACTGGCCATTGATATATAGTTATGTATTTAAATGTACCAAAGATTCATACATTCAGTGGTTTCAGACTAGAATAATTCACAGAACTTTAGCAACAAACTCAATGCTGTTTAAAATGAAAATTGTTGATAATAAAATGTGTACTTTCTGTAACTGTCAAGAAGAAACACTTATACATTTATTTTGGGAATGTCAAAAAATTCAGTCTCTATTTCAATATTTGCAAAGTAACATACATAATTTTGACAATATTTTCAACTGTAAATCTTTTATTTTAGGTTCTGAAGATAAGGACTTCGAATATGATATATTGTTTTTAGAATTGAAAAAATACATATATTTGTCTAAGAGAAAAAAATTGTTACCCACATGTATTGGCTTTAAAAATAGCCTTAAATTAGCCTGGACTATTTACAAAAATACCAATTTGACTGACACTGAAATTAAAAGATGGCAAATTGTAAGATTATTAATCGAATAAATTACACTGACATTCTATATTTATGTTAGGTTATCTTTTGTTTACTTACATACATGTGTAAAATATACTATTTGTATGCTTTAATTATAATGTTAATATGATAAAATTTAAGGTATATTATGATCTTTTGTTTGTAAATATTACAATGTGTTATACATGTATAATTAATGTAAGGTATGTGGGGGATGACCCCGACCCTATCATACCTATTACGGGGTGAATAAACGGGGTTACCCAGTTGGGGCCTCAAAAAAAAAAAAAATGTTCGTATTACTCGCATGTGCATTGAATAGAAGTATAAACAACTAGAATCCCGATATGTTATGAATCGGGCTGGTAAGCTAAGTGTGCTTGAAAGGGGACGATGACCGGTTGGTTAAATTGACATGCTTCTTAAACCTGTGATCGTAGAGTAACGACCATGTTATTTATATGACGCGGGAATATGTAAGTTCGGATGAGTAGTTGAAATATGTTAACAACTTTACAATCAAGAATAGTTATATATGTATGAACCAATATATTTCACCGCAGATGTATGTCTATGTTGTTTCATACTGTTTTGGTGACACTTTTGCTTGTGTCCCTTGTTGTTTTCTCGTCTACGGTAAGTATCTTCGCCATTGCCTCTAATTTTTATTTCTTTGATTAACCCCCCTTTCCCCCGGTCTCCTGTCCCCTTCCCCTTTGTGGGCCTATTATTATTTTCTTTGAATTCCTAATCAGTTACAAATTATTTATCATTTATTTAATGATTAACGTATCGTTGCCCTGTCCTTTTTATGTTTGGGGTCCACCTGGGCTCCTTGCCATTGGTTCTTGTTGCTGGGTGATATGGGGGTTGCGTTCATTGAACGCTGCCTTTCCTTGTTGATCTTGTTTTTCATATTGTAACATAACCATATTGTTAAGCCACCATTTACTTAGCAAAATGACATACATGTATGTATATGATATAAAATTGATACATCGAATATCGGCGGGAAATTGTGTCTTTGAAAGACACAAAGCAACACAAGTAAACATCGTTTAAAAGTACATTTCTTAATCCGATCATCGATGGACATTTAACAATATGCACAAAAACCTCAGTAGGTTTGGCGCTTTCAACATTTAATTTGAGACTTGAACAAATGTTTAATATAATCGTTGTTATCAGATTTGTTAAAATATGATAAACAAGGTCGACAAGGAAAGGCGGCATTCAATGAACGCACCCCAACCCGACCCAGCAACAAGCGCCAGCGGCAAGGAGCCCAGGAGGACCCCAACAGTCTAGGAGAATGTTTCAATTTTTATCATGAAAATGAAATATATAAAGTAGGAAACTTACACTTGGGAAATGTCAAATAAACTAATATAGATTGCTGTTTTTGATTGACCCCTATTGTTTTATTGTGATGTTAGATCTAAACAAAGTAAAGAAAAACATGCACACGTTCGGGAAATGAGTAAATAAATAGTTATCATATATCTGTGCTTAGAACCCAAACATTGTGTATAAACTTCGCATCGAAATCTAGATATTCAAATACCGCATAAATAATATGAAAATAGATAGAATACGGAATCTACTAAAATACAATGTGCATCAATAATATTTAAAATAATAAGACCAGAATAGGCCCAAGTACAACTCAGTCCATACCAAGCGGGAAAGACATTGTCATCTGGGTATATACATTAATATGCTAGATAAAATGTTAATAAATTTCTATATAGTTATATGAGAGATAAGACAGTAATAGGTTAAATAGGTTAATAGGTTAAAAGAATAGGGATGTCCTGTCTAAATATTAGATATTACCTACCCACAAATTCAAGTTAAATTTGTAGGTATTAAAGAAGTACGGATGATGCATGGCTAATACTTTCGTACAAAATCAAAACCTCACGATGTTTCAAATGTATCTGAAATTGTTTATTGGCATGCATATGCAGATTGAAATACAATGGAAATAGGGTCTGCGAAGCGCCGTCAAAGTTAAGTTTACAATTACTTAAATTGACAACCATAACGATAAAAGATAACACATCGTTACTTAGAGAAAAGGTCTTAAATCGTTACTAAGAGAAAAAAGTTTCAAGTTTTTTTCAAATAAAGATACCGAGGCTGCAAGTATGTAAAGGTCTGAAAATGGAATTTCAAATCAACTGAAACCTGTCTTTTTGTTGGTTGTTTTTGTACAATACTTTCTCTCTCTGATAAAATAATAATAAGAATAAATAAAAAAAAACACATTCATAAGATACCAAACAAAGTAATCTTCCTGTACAAGGATTCCAGGAAATTAATAACATAAATGGGCTCAGGTGGTTATAAGTAGTGTTAATGAACTTCTTTTAAATAATTTTCTTTTAAACGATGTTTTGTAAATAATCACATTGAAAAAACAATTATACAAGCAAGAGTTTTTTATTATTTATTACTATTACTATTAAAGTGGCACGTCATCCACTCCCACAAAAGTCTCTACTAGTCTGCATTGGGAGAGGTTAATTTGGTATTTTAAAAGAAGTTAGCACAAATAATTTATACCGATTATTTTTGAATGTCTTCATTATCATAAATGTCATCTAGTTACATTAAATTAATGATGAAATATATAGATTATGTGAATAAACAACCATCATGACTCGAAATTGTCTATAAAATGTAGATTTTTTTGCAGGCTGAAATAGGCTAACAGTTTATATCAACTAAGTAATTTTTGAATAAATATTTGGTTTACCGTACTTTCTGAATAAGGTATTATCTATATGTTTAATATTATTCTATAGTTTATTTCAGTTTTGTTGTGTTACTTACAGCTTTCATAGTTTATCATAAATAAAAGATAAAGACATTAAGCAGAATAAAACAAAAGTAAGAACTTACAATGTGTTCATATATCTCTTGATGAATGCAAGTTCTTTTTATTAGTTATCATTATAACGCAAGTCTAATCGTTTCAAGCATTGTTTTTTAAATTGTTGGAAAGGCGTTATGTATCGTGAATTGATGTGTTATTTAGTAATTTAAATATCAATTCTGAGTAATAATGCACGGTTTGAGTTCAAATGCGTAGAAATATAATCACGAAGCCGAGTAGGTCTGAGTGATTAATTACAAAGCATTAAAACAAAAGACTTTGCATTATTCTACAACAGTACTATATTGCACGATTAATTATTTTCTAATTCCATTATCACACATAAAGAAATATAATATAGTTGGACTATATGTTTGGCGTTTAAATTTGCATTCGTCCCAGAGTTTCCGATAAAAACATTATTTAAAAATCTTAGTTTTAACAATATTTATTTTATGCTTTTCAGTGGATTACTGATTCATCCGTGAAAATTATATTTGATAATTTCACAGTGAAAATTATCAAAATATGATTTCACTTTTTTCAATGACGCAACTACTTTTTTTAAGATTTTCCCCATGTGGTACCTCATTTATATTTTTACTGACAATTATGACAATATCAGGCTGTTAAAAAAATAGCAAAGCTGAAATAGATAAATAACTTAAATGTCAAAAGTAATTAAGAAAGAAAACTTACTTCTATTCCTTCAAAATCAAATCAAAATTTTGTCTCTAAATTTTTTTGTTTCGTTTTTACAGTCTGAAAAATACATTCCTTCCCCATGCTAAACTGCTCTTGATGACATTTGGGCATATTAAAGTATCTTACGAGCAATAACTGCCGTATGCTTTATGAAAAATTGAAAAGCATTGACAGCCATCACTCGTAAAATAAGTAAAACAACCCAGCGTTCCTTACAATGCCTTAGCAAGCTTCCAAGTTTTCCATTTTCCTAGCTCCTTATCTGAATGTTTTCACTTCGGTCAACACTTATTTTTTGTCTGTTACAATCCTCAAATAAAATTTCTTTCTTTTAAAAAGGTGTATGACTAACAAATCCAAATTATATTCTTCTGAATCTTACACAATTATTTTCCTCCCATGAAATACACAACTTTAAAAAATGGCTGCCGCTTACATTTTACAAAGCCAGTTCTAATATAAATCCGCAGTAAGTAACAGAAATATGGATGGGTGGTTGGACTTTTTCTCCTACAAGAATTGTTTGTTTTTATTATTAAAACAAGCGATCATTCATATTTTTTGAATAAAATGAATAAATATCACCGACATTTAACCTTGATTGGCGGACTTATTTTTCAGCTCAATACTTCTTGTTTTCAATGAGAAATTCCCTCTAAATGGGGCTCTCAATGGGGGAAACAGATTTTAATATTAACGTTAAAATTATGGAAATTTCGTTTTAGCTTGTTTAAGAGCATAAAATAAAAAGAAAATTTGTCTGTTTGTTGTGTAAGATATAATTTTGTTTCATCTTGTGAACTTTAAAAACAGTATTCTCACTCGTGGCTACGCCACTCGTGAGAATACTGTTTTTAAAGCCCACTCGATGAAATTAAATTTCATCTTACACACAAACAAACAAGTATCCTCTATTTATTTCCAGAATTTACAAATCATAAAAATACATTATCAACAGAATACATTGTATGTTACAATAGATTAACGACTGATGATATAAGTTAGAGATATACAATGCTAAAGAATTTTTAACTTAATTAAATTCGGAAGAGGATTTGAAAACAAGTCCAAGACTTATATAAATTCATTTCCTCAGTGGGTTGGAAAGGATGACGGCTGACTGGTCAAAGTCATATGTAATGTTTTGAGATTTTAAAAAGTGAAAAAAGGGTTCCAGTGTGGAACTGAGTTGTTTGCTACCAATAAAACAGTTAACTTAGTATAATGTATAAAACTGCTTATGAAGTCGATCTGTAACATGCGCAAGCACTAAGAAGTGAACCGTTTGGTGGCGACAATGTATTTTTGGACGCAACTAAAGATATTTGTGTTATGTTCAAAGTTGAGATGTTCAGAGCCATATAGTAAATTTTGAGCAGTTAAAGGACACTGAAGGTTTGCAAAGAACCTTTTTTTTTCTTGAAAAAAAAAAACTTAAAGATTTAAGTTAAAGATTAAGAGAATAAATTTGAAAACGTCGATAACATTTTTGAGTGTTTTTTTTATTTCATTTGATATTTTTCGAAAGAAATACAGAGTATTTATAATGAAATATATGTGAAATTTAATTGGTTTGCGGCATTTAAATAGCATTCTTGTTTTGACTGTTTTGCACGCGCTGTCTGGCGAAACATTGTATTTTATCTCCCTAGCAATCCATCAATCGTGACTCATTAAAATATAATTAATTTATTGTGCACACAGTTGTGCACCATGCTGTAAAATATGAGCTTTCTACTTTCAGTGAGAAAAAGGCAACACTCGCCATTAGCAGTTGTTATTGTTTTGTGTCTGACACCATATTCTTTCCTAAATGTTTCATAGTTAAATAACAGTTCTAAAGTCGCGGATTTTAATTAACATTTTTTAAACAAGATCGCCATAACTCTCAAACATTTACATAAATGAACATGATATAGCCTGAGAAATTCCAAGTTTAATCTGTTTCACAGCTTAAACAATTATTTTGTGCAATTGCATGTAGTAAGTACTCAATACTGAACTATAATTGAACTTAACTTATACTCCAAACGACATGAAAAAGGATGGATATTCATGAAGAAAACGCAACTTGATTTATTTTTATAGCTGTTCATTCCAATTATTTTTTTTAAAACGTAAATTAGGCTTGGGGACATACAATTGTTTTAATCAATTATTACGGTCTAAAAGTACCAGACCTAATCTCGAAATAATATTTTCAGTCCTCACATGTCCAAAAACCTCATTGGAATCCCTTTAAATTATAAAGAACAAACCTAAATATCCTGTCTGATCCTAGAATATACACTCAGGTAAAACCTTACGTTTTAATACGAAAGTGAATAATTTAAAAGAAGGCATGGAAATCAAGTCTGTATCAAATAAAATGATTGCATATTCTGAAATATGTTCAACCAATAACATGAATATACGTGCAATAAGAAATAAACTGTGCATTCATGTATAATGTTCTCTTGTATATTTGTTCTTAAATTTCAAAAGCATTACAAATAGAACAATAACCTCTATATTAATGAAGGAAATAATGAATAAATAATGCAATATACCACATTCGCATTATGCCTACCATTGTTTTATATTTCAATTGATAGATAATAACATCTGAAGCATGTGTTAATTGGTCGCCATTAACACCTGAAGGATGAAATTAAAGAACATATATTTTTATTTGACACGCAGGACATACAGGCGTTCACTTTTTTAAAAATAAATTATTGATGAAGTAACATTTAGAAGTGAAGGCGATGTCTGTTTTTCGTGGCGATTCGGACTTGGGCAAAATAGTAATAAAAAGTCTGTATGAAAACATTATGTCTTAAGTAAGCAAGAGTGAAAGTAGGACATAGCCAAATCAATGTCAATGAAGGTAATGAAAACACGGACGTAAAATGTTTCCCAGGGTTATTAGATAAAGGGCGTGAATGTGTGTCCTTAACACAGACAAGTCTGTCCATTTCATAAAAATAGAACGTGTCAAACATAACAAGTACTCTGAAAAGTAAATGTTGGTTTTCAAGAAATATGAATGCGTTCTGTTAAATAATAATGGAAATATCTCGGATAGCATTGACAATTTAGGGAAATGTGCTAGCCATGTTCTGGAGAAAGTAATTTCTAAAGATTTTCAGTAAAAGTCTTTCGGTGCAAATACTTACGAAATGCTATTAAGCTATTTATTATTCAAGTTGTGTATCACAATGTTTGAGTGTTTGGGGGGGGGGGGTATCGTTAGTTCCATTACCTTAAAAATATCTAACAGAGAGCTTAAAAAGTTTATTAGAGCCGCGTCACGAGAAAACCAACATAATGGGTTTGCGACGAGTATGTATCAAGACCAGCCGGCGCATCAGCGCAGTCTGATCAGGATCCATGCTGTTTGCTTACAAACAAGTTAAGAAACTGATAGCGAACAACATGGATCCTGATCAGACTGCGCGGATGCGCAGGCTGGACTGGATGCATGTTGGTTGCAAACGCATTACGTTTGTTTTGTCGTAACGCGGTTCATTTTGTGTATATCCTTTCGCACAAGTACTTATTAAAACTCAAGATGCCGCCTGCCTTCTGGATATAATTAACGATGGATTAACATTTATTATTTTTTTAGAATAAACTTAAATCGTTCCGGGCGAAAAAAATAATATTTAAAAGTTGAAATATCGCAATGACAAGAACAAATTCAACAGCAGTTATTGTTTATTTTTCTTGAACTAAAACATATATTTTAATAATATTTGTTAGATAAATATTTCAATTCTACGCGGAAAAAAAGAATTACATCTTGCAATATTAAATCATAATCGCCATGACCTGACCTACAATACCGTTTATTTATCTCATAAACCTAGAAAAAATGGCAATGAAAGCAATTTTCCACATTTTTTTATTTTTAAAGAAATAAATGCGATTGCAACAGATTAGAGATAAAATATCATATCATAATCATACAATGAGGATAAACGAGAGATTAAGGAAAATTGTAAAATAACTGATAATGCGAAAACAATGAATAGACTGAATATGATTAAGAATTCATGTTTGCCCATTTTAGCACTTATGCCTCACATTTGTAGCATTGATATAGTAACACATTCTTGTCTTTGAAAACAAAACTACTTACATATGTGTTCAATGATCATTTGGATAAAAAAAATTGTTTCATCAACAAAAAATCTTCTAAAAATCTCTTGTTATTTTTTGCAAAAAGAATAACTATATATTTATACATGTGTGTACATTAAATAAAGGTCACTATTATCGTTTTTAAGTCATATTTAGTTAATAATAAATTTTACGTTTTATGTATTGTGTAATAAGTTGTAAGTATTTTGATTTCCACACAAGATTCTAAATAGAATAACGATAATTATAAGACTCCCATAACGACTATAATGATTACTCAGCTATGTGCCAAATGAATAACGGGTTTGAAACAGTAATAAGACACCAAAATTAGACAGCTTTTAAAAAATGAAAACGTCTTTGTTTAGACTCAGTGGGCCTTTATGCACTGTTTCAGTGCATAAGTTGAAATACCATATTTGTTCAGTAGTATTTTATCATATAATTTCAATGTATGATATGCTATTTTTTCTCTTTCTCCGATAAGAATGTATTTTATATGGCGATTAACAAATATAATAATGGTGCACAGAATGTTAAACACAATAGCTTCTCTAAAGAAGCCTTACTTTTGTATAAGAATGCAAAAGCTTCACATAAGTCTACGCATCGATATGTATGCATGTTAAAATGCTCAAGAATGCTACTAGCCTGAGGAATGAGTTGCTAACAATTAGTTGTTATCTGTTTAACATTTAAACAGTCTCGTTTGGATAAATAGTGCCGCCTTTATAGATGTGTTTATATTTTACACGTTTTGATTTCATTTTTATGCTTATTTTCTTTATCAACTGAATAAATTGAATCATTTGAAATTATCTGAAGTTGTACAGAGAAATGTTCTTACCTTTTATTCTAGATATATAGTTGAGGCATTGGCAAACTGGGCAATGGAGGAATGGAATAATTTGATTCTAATCACGATAATATTTGTAGGTTATCATGCCACCTTCTGATGATATGTTTGAAGATGATCATTATGTTTAGTAATATTTACTATCTAAATACCATTATAAATGGATTTATTTGATTATCAAATTACAGATAAAATATACATACAACATTTAGTATGTATTGATATAGAAATCTTTTTAGATATTCACTTTTGTTAAAATACATAAACCCCGTTATTATTTAAAGAAACAAAAAAAACTTATTTTGTCAACTTCATTTATCTTCCTATTTTAAATTTAGTATAATTAGCTTCCTGTAAAATGCTTAAAGTTAAATATTCCTTTGAAAGTTATATAATGTTTATGCAAATAATCGTTGAGTGTATTTCTAAGCAAATACCTTTTTGACAACACAACGTGCGAGTGAGAGAACATTTAAACAACTTATTGTTATTTTTAAATCAAAAGAAACTAAAGAAATTATATTTTTTATGAAATGTTAAAACAGAGAGGATTGGATTCCTAAAAAAAGACAAATCGGCAAAATTGAAAATGTTGCAGTTCGGTTTGATTAAGCCTGTTTATGGACAGTACTAGAAAGTGCAGCTATTGTCTAGCACCGGCTTCAGCAGTATATTTTTTCATGTAAGGGTGAAATTTTAAATTTAGAAACATCGGCAAATGTGGTCATATTGCGGTGATCATGGAACCTTCAATCTGACACGTTAGGTTCATTCTATGAAACGGCTTATGGTCCCCAAGAAAACAGATGCTTTTTGTGCCCTAAACGAGAAACTGCAAAACTAAACAAAATATGATTTTAAAAGGGGATCACACATTATCATTACAAATGCCGGGATTTCACATATAAGCTGTCAAAAGAAGCCAACAACAGGCCACTTTTCTGAAGGAAAATCATACATAATTCAAGTTAGTAATACTCGAATCACCTAAGTAGAAAAAGCTAGACAGAAGGAACTAAAATCGCAAACACAACAATAATGTGGTATTGAACGAAAACAACAATATATAAACATTAATCATTTAAAAAGAAATAAACTACATCAAAAGTTTATGTATATATAAAATACTTTCTATACGAAAAACACTTCAAAGCATGGGGTTTTCCATTTAACACGTATTGTAATCGACTCTTGCTATGAAAAAGGAATACCTTTTTAGTAGTCCTTTAAACATTTGTTTTGTAACTTATTTAAGATATAAAACTTTATTGTCTGGAGGACGTTGTATTATGAATAACACATTAAGAGATAAATGTTTGGTTTAAAATAAGTTTTTTTATAAATAACAGGGGGAAGTTAATTTCTAAGAATAATGAAAATCTGTTGTTATATTTTTTTAATTATCTTATTTACGCATGTATATCCTTTACCATTTTCTATTTGAAAGTGTTTTTTTACCGCACCTTGATTTTTTCAACTAATTAAACCTCAATATATTGAATCTTTATGTCCAACAATTAATATTATAAGGAAAAATCAACTGAAGTTTAATATGAATCTGTTGACGTTTTTGTAACATAAATGGAGTTTTGACCTATTTCAAGAAAAGAAAACGAAACATTGTCGCATTTAAGAACATATATAGACGAATTATTTCATAAATTGAAGACTGATTTATAGGCGAAAATTTAAAATAAAAAGAAAACGTTAACAGATTACAGCATTTACTTGCTCGTTGTGCTATCAATAAGTTCAAAAAGTTAAATATTGTTTCAAAAATTAAACAAAAATATTGTTTTCGTCCGTGTATTCATACTATTGTGTTTGAGGTCATTATTTGACGGAAATTGCACAGTTGCGAATCCTTCTTTTGATATAAAAATGAAAAAACAATGTTGTGTTGTAAAATTCATAATGTTTCCATATGATATATGTCATGGCTTAAAATGTTACAGAATTACTGCAGGTGATGTAGTTGGAGGTCTACTATTAAAGGGTGAAAGGACTCAATTAAAAAAGTAGAAAATACCATAAATATCTTTCAAAAAGATACATACTTGTCAAGGTATACATTTTTTACAAAAAAAATAATATTTTGGTCATTTTCCCAATTTTGCATATCATATTTTTTTAGAAAAAGAAATGTTATTCATGAAAACATAAATGTAACACTATAATTTGTATTAGCATTATATCGTTAGTATGTTTCATATGACAAATTTCTTTATTGCTTGTTTGTAATAACATCAAATAACATAGGGCCTTTTTACATGCAAACACTTTAAACATGGAACTGTGACGTGAATTATATGCGAAAATAATTGTGAAAATTACAATAATTGCCTTTTTTAATATTGCATCAATTGCCTCTGTTTTTACATTTCATCATATGTTATTTGAATATTTTCCTATAGCTTATTAATTTTTTAATGGTCATTGGCATATACTTTGTTCGCCTGTATGGGGTGATGGACATTACTGTTCTACTTGTGATAATTTAGTTCTTTCTGTTCGGCTATTATCTTGTTGGGTGGTTTCAGTATTCCTCACTTGTATACTGTTTAATCACCCTAAGGATATGTGGCCTGCTTTTTGAATTTGTCTTTTAACGTCTTATCTGTGATATGCAGGCTTCATAACCTCTGAACCTTTTCAAAATTCCATTTTATTTTGTTCCTCTCATTGTTTTCTTCCTTAGGGTACATTCATTCTTTTAACTTTGGGACCATACGCCGCTTTTCACGGACTAGCACTGACGTGTCACATCGAAGGTTCAATGATAACCGCCATATGAACACATCTACGGATGTTTCAAAATTGTACCAGTTCATGTTTAATGTTGAATTCTGAAGTCGGTGCTAGGGGGCGTGGACGGTAGTTTGCAATTTACAGTACCGTCCATGAACAGGCTTAATCAAACCAAGCCTGCAACATTTTCAATTATGCCATGTTGGACTTTCGTTAGGGATTATCATTTTCCCTATTTTATACTTGGCACTCTGCAGACACTCATGAGCGGAAAGGATGAAAAAACATATATAATTTCTACTTTTATTAATTTCATCCCTGTGAATTTCAAGAGAAGCCACTGAGATATTATTAAAAAAGAAACAAAAGAAACAAGTTGTTGATTTGACAAGGAGTTGACACAAGTGCTGATGTTTCCTTTACGCTAATGTCCTTTAATACAAAGGGGTCATTTACTTGTCCTTGGGTTGAAAAGAATGACCAAATATCAAATTCAAGCTTTAATTTAAATCTAAACATTTAGTACGTATATTTTTAAGATGTTTGATAAACCAAAATTAACTTAAAATTCGTACATCAAGAACCACAAACATTTCCGATTAAGAAAAAAAAGGTATTTCAGTCTGCAAAACCAAAGATTAACAATGTACCTTTTTTATTTGATTGGAAAATAAAACGATTATATTGTATATTTTCTTATGGGTCATTACCTTTATTGCGTTTGCTTCTGGTAGGAGTATTGCAAGTTTGACTGGTATAAACACTGATCATAGCTCAGAACGATTTCTCGTCAGCAATTCTGAGAGTTCTGTAAGAAGTCTGTTTTACAAATCAGATAGTGTATTGTCCGAGAACGTGTAAGTCAAAGGAGTAATTTCTATTGAAATAATGCATTCATTTAATGTAGGTAACGATACATATTCATAAACAAACAAACGTCTGTTCAATAGCGATACAGGGTTTTATAGTTGCTACATAAAATGAAAGGTTAAGTATGCTTTTGACTACTCTTTAGGACTAGTGGTTATGAAAAAAAACATTGAAATTAAAATATAAAAAATACCACATGGATTTTTACAAACATAAAGTTGGAAGATTCGGAAATAACATTTCATTTAATAAAATGAATAGAAATACATGTATCAGAGTTCCCAAATCAACGTTACAAATGCGGATATAGAATATTAAATATTACATATGAGTAGTATGTACTGTTCTCATTTCTTGCCAATAATTAAAACTTGAGATTTATCTAGTATAAATAAGATTGGATTAGAAGAAATTGAGTCATTTTAGTTTATACTTACAAGTAATGAGTATATAAATTTCAATAAACCTTAAATGTCCATTTTGATATCGCTCAAAATATGCTGCCTTATTTTTCGTTACTCTTCAAAAAGATATCATTTATTCTCCGTTCTTAACAAAATGCCAAAAGCTTTTATACATTGGTGTTACATATAATAACACATGCACACGATATAAATCATCTAGGTGTGATTAAAAATGATTATTCGTATCAATAATTACGTTATGTGAATTGTGATAAGATGTACACAATTATGAATGTTGTGAGATTATGTATATCGGGGCTTTCGTTAAAAATTAAGCCATTATAAATGAAAAGTACATCTCCGATTGTAAAACATATTTCAACATCTTCAAAATGCTTGATTGGTATTACATTTTACTATCCCTTTAAGTATATTGATGATCGAAAATAATGCTTTCTAAAATAGATACATGTATAAAAGTAAAATCATTGTGAACACATAAACTCTTAAAACGTATCATAATTATGCTATTTTCTTTTCAATTTAAAATTTAAAACCAAAGAAAAATAAAGTCAAAAGAACTGTTTCATTCCGTTACTATGAACGTTTTGAAATACGGTAAGGGTCGTCTTCAGACGCTATGATCATAAAATAGAATTTAAAAAAATGAAAGTGGTACATTTTTGTGCATCGGCAATATTTACGTAAGTATGTATTTAAGTAAGTACATCAAATATCTCTTTTAATTACATTAATTAAATACGTGTTATTTCTGCTATATTTTACAGAGTATTATGACGTAATTGCATAATGCTTATTGTATTTATTGACCAGGACTGTATATAACAGTACACATTATAAATTCTAGAATTTTATATCTTTCTTTAACGACTTTCTGATAAGGTTCCGACTTTACAATCAATGAAAAGTGAATGTCATCCACACATCTTCCATTGATACATTATGTTTTATATTCGTTAAAGAGAAACAAAAGGAGCACTTCTATCGTGAATTAGGCATTAATTTCCCTAGTCAATTGAACACACGATGTCGATATGAAATATAGAATTAAATGTGAGAGAATATGGGTCTTTCACTTTCCTTCTGTTAATTCATGCTCGATAAAATCAACATCTTCACTATTTAATAGATATAAATGTCAACAGACACACACACAAATCGAATGCATTTACATAATTCTCTCGTCAAATTAAATCAGTTGTTTTATATGTACTGAATAATTCTGGCATATAGAATGTATGAAATCATTTTTGAACCGTTTGCCAAATATACTTTTATGGTCGCATTACTCAGACGTGCATTAAATAGAAATATAAAGAATCAGAATCCCGATATATTATTGATCGATCTGGATTTTTTTTTAAATAGGTGTTCAGTGTGCTCAAAAGTCTGCGATGAATGGATGGTTAAGGTGACTGTGATTGTAGGCAAAAAACATGTTAATAATGACACTGGTATTTGTGAGTTACAGAAAGTGCACTCAAATAGTAAATAAATTATGTTATAAACTTTCTCACTATCAATAAGAGATAAGCATTGTATGAACCAACTTATTGCATTGCTTACTCTACCACAGTGTAATATAGGATCAAAGTGCATTTAAAAATCCTTATGACGTGATATATATCTCGTTTAAAAATTCATGACGCGTTCCTTGTAAATGATTTTTTTCTACGCCTTGATTTTAGACCAAAATTGCATTATTTTATTTTAGTTGCTTTAAGTGCTTTAATCCTTTTCTCATTAGGCCTCATAAGTATGCTACGATGTACAAATACTGCACTTTGATCAAACTTATACCGTATCATGACCATATTTACAAAGAACAATGACATATGTAAATGATATAAAATTGATACATGGCATTTTTTCGGGAAGCTTTGTCTTCATATAAGACATCAAAAGTAATTAAAGTGAGCATCGATATATAGAACATTATAGATGAAAAGTTAACAATACGCACATAAACATAAAAAAGTTGTCATTAGGTATACTTATTTCATATATTAAACGGGGAAGAAATTATGAAAATAATTCGATAATGGTTATAATATAAAAGCATTATTGCTTTTTTATTAAAACCCATAAAATTTATAGATTGAAGGAATTCAGCTTAATTTTATTCCTAAGGACTTTCAGGAAAGATAATTTATATACATGTTAATAGACAAATGACTGATTAGAGTCTTCTTAAAGTACAAAGATGCATATTACAGTCAGTCAGTTCTATTGAATTGACATTAAACGAATTGTACTAATTAGAACAATTATAAAAGAAAATGTAAATAGTGACAAGAACCTGTTACTTCTGTAAAGCAAAGCCAATGTCTCATCAATTTATCCAAATGATTTCATTAATTTTATTGACAAAAATGACAAACATACTTGAATACCGAGACTGATTCTTTAATACGATTATCAAATAAAGATCTTTTCTCCGGTATAATACTTTAAAAATTACACGCGGTTACAAATTTAAGGATGTTCTTGTTAAATTACAGTAGTGGATTTTTAAAAAACGAAATATCCATAATGACAGTTTTGTGTTTAGAATACAATTTGAAAGCAATTGATGTCCAGAACAATTGCGATTATAAGACACTCTAAACATTCTCTGAGCTTTTTATTTCCTTTAACCCATTACTTCATATACACGCCTTTTAACGCCTTTTTCACCCCCCCCCCCTTTTTTTGTTGTCTCAAATGAGGAAAAATTGCCTTATTTAGGCCCCAAACACTTGTTTTTGTTTGAGAAATGTTGTTAAAAAAGGTACCTCTTTTTCGGCACGGAACCCCAACCAAAAGATACATCAGGGGGTTGCCAGAAGGGAGCTGTGGCCCCTTCTGTTTGGGGGGGGGTTGAAGGGGGGCGGAGTCCCCCTCATCGCCAAGAAAATTTTGGACTTGTGAGAGGCTGTAAATGACCCCAGATTGATCATAAGGTAACGTGTAACCAACGCTGAAAAACATTTGACTTTAACTCAATCCATTGAGAAGTTGCAGCACTTTGAAATCAATTTTGATGGAAAAAATCAACGCAAAATAGTGATTTTTGGCAATTTTGAGATGTCCCCTCGTTGCCATGGTAACAGAAAATTTAAGCCTGAGCATGTTGTTGCAAGGGCAATTGTCCAGTCAACATTTGTGCCAAGTTTGATAAGAGTTGAAGCAGTTTTTATAGTATTATAGCAATTTGAACTTGTAACGGGAGACTTTTCAATGAAAACAGCCATTTTTCACAAAATGCTCATGAAGTAATGGGTTAATGAAAAAAATAAAAAAATCTACAAAACAACAATTTTTCTTCAAATTTATATGACAGGCCATGCTTAAACATGAAAAAATGCGATTTAGGGTAATTACAAGTATTTTCATCATTTTCTGTTAACCCATTACTTCATATACACGCATTTTAACGCCTTTTTCACCCCCCCTTTTTGTTGTCTCAAATGATGAAAAAATGCCTTATTTAGGCCCCAAACACTTGTTTTTGTTTGAGAAATGTTGTTAAAAAAGTGACCTCTTTTTCGGCGCGGCACCCCAACCAAAAGATACATCAGGGGGTTGCCAGTAAGGGGATGTGCCCCCTTCTGTTTGGGGGGGGGTTGAAGGGGGGCGGAGTCCCCCTCATCGCCAAGAAAATTTTGGACTTGTGAGAGGCTGTAAATGACCCCAGATTGATCATAAGGTAACGTGTAACCAACGCTGAAAAACATTTGACTCTATCTCAATCCATTGAGAAGTTGCAGCACTTTGAAATCAATTTCGATGGAAAAAATCAACGCAAAATAGTGATTTTTGGCAATTTTGAGATGTCCCCTCGTTGCCATGGTAACAGAAAATTTAAGCCTGAGCATGTTGTTGCAAGGGCAATTGTCCAGTCAACATTTGTGCCAAGTTTGATTAGTGTTGAAGCAGTTTTTATAGTATTATAGCAATTTGAACTTGTAACGGGAGACTTTTCAATGAAAACAGCCATTTTTCACAAAATGCTCATGAAGTAATGGGTTAAAGACATACATGAACTAATAATATACTAGACTTTAATTGCAGACATTTATTGAAATCTAGAAAATTAACTAAATATGTAAAATTAAATAAGAGATTACAAAAACTATCTTTTTAAGATGCTTTCTCTAAAGATAAAGTATAACGCTTTGTAACTTTGAGATTAGGTCTTAAATATTCAAGTTTTTATCAAATGAAGATATCGAGACAAGTGTGTAATTGTCTTAAAATGTAATTTCAAATAAAATGAAACGTGTCTTTTGTTTTTGTAAAATACTTTCTCTCTCAGATGCAATAATATTGTGAATTCTAAACACATTCATAAGAATCTGACAAAGTACCAAGCAAAGTAATATTCCTGTACAAGGATATCAGAAAATAAATAACACAAATTGGCGCAGGTGCTTATAAATAGTGTTAATGAACTTCTTTATAATAAGTTTTCTTAAACGATGTTTTGTAAATAATCACATTGAAATAACAATTAATCAAGAACTTAACTTTTTTGTTATTTATTTCTATTACAATCAATGAAGCACGTCATCATACTCCTACAAAACTATCTTCTTTATCGGGAGAGGTTCATTTGGTATTTTAATAGAAGATAACACAAATAAGTTATACCGATTTTTTTTCTTTTGTTATAAAGAATCTAACGAATAACATTAAATTAATGATGAAGTATATAAATCATGTGCATTAACTATCAGAATGACATTACTTTGTCTGTTAAATGTAGAAAATCTTTAATTCAGGCGGTTGGTATCAAATGATAGTAAAGTAATATTTGGGAAAATGCTTTATTTAAATTAGAAATAAATATCTGTTTCTCCTCAAATTTTTCAAAAGTAAATGTTTCCACACATTCTGACTAATTTGTAGTATATATTTATTGTACTTTATTTTTATAATTACAAGACTCAAATCATTAATATGTGTCAAATCCTCAAATCCATGCACAATTAACATTAAAAATGCTCATTAAAACGCTGCAAATTCAATAACAAATACCATACGTTTTGCTACAACGGAATTAAATTTTAAAGTAGTAACTTACAGAGTATTTGTAGTGAAATAAATGTGCAATTTATTTTGTTTGCGGCATTGAAATAGGTTCGAGTTTTAACTGTTTTTGCACGCTTTTTGGCGTTACATTATGACGTCACGTAAACAACACTTTAAACGTCTGTACAGCGTTAATGACTGAATTAAAGATATTTGTGTTCGGATTTATTTCCTTAGACGAATTTCATCATTCTAGATAGTTTTCTGAACAAAAAAAACAAAGAATTGGTTTTTATCCACCAGATTTTTCAAACAAAACAATGTGTCGGTTGTTTCGATAGTGTTTCATAAAGGTTATAGCTTACAACACCATCAAACAAAATGAATTTGTATAAACTAAGATACAGAGGAAGTGCAAGTGCATTGTTGTGAAAAATATCATGCTTCGGCCTTCTTTGTAAAAATGATTTTTCTTTTTGCAGCCGTCAAAGACAATTATCTCCATTATCACTTGTTATCGATTTCTGGCTGAAACATTCTTTCCCAAATGTTGCATAGTTACACAACTGTTAAAAGTTCGGGGATTTAAATTCACATCTGACAAATACGGTCACTTTACTTCAATTCTCACATAGTAAGTTATTATGTATATGATGTAGCCTGCCGAATTCCAAGTTTAATCTGTTCCATAGCTTACACAGGTGTACTTCTTACATGTAGCTTAAGGCTGAACTTTTATTGAACTTAATTAATACTTCAAACGGCCTGAAAAGGATGGAAACTAATGAACAGAACGGAATATGAAACAATAATGAAATGAAAGAAAGATGAAGAATTTTGCAAGGTTTTTCTAAATTACAAATTATTTTGATGTATCATATATTTAATAATAGGTGGAATTGTGTGGGTTATTAATAGAAGTGATGTTTTTAAAACGTAAATGAGTTTTGAGGACACACAATTGTTTCAAGCAATGTTAAAATACTGTTCCAAAGAGTTACAGACAAATCAACCAAAGAGAGTATCAGACAAAATAATCAGTGACAAACTTTAAAAAACAATTAAACTAATTACGAATTCACGACCATAACAAAATGTTTATAATACCTGAAAGTTAAAGGGACTCCACTGAGATGCGGATGCCTAAAAGCATAACATTTCTTACATAGGTCAGAGAGATAAACAAAAATAATATTTAATTTAAGAATATACTCAGCAAAATATGGAACAATTGTATAATAGCCCTTTCTGATTACCGATGAGAGTGACAGGTGTTGCAACGCTTTTTGATTTTGTGTACTTTTTCACAATTGAATAATTATTCTGGAAAATCTCAAATTTTTCACACAAGTGTTTGTCTAGACATTGGTCAAAGGGACCAATAATCTCGAAATATTATTTTTAGTCCTTACATGTCAAAAGAACCTCAGTGGAGTCCCTTTAAATCATTAAGAACAGTCCTAAAAATCCGGTCTTATTCTAGGATATAGTTTTTAACAAGATATTGAATATTTGTTAAAAAATAGCATGGAAATCACGTTTGCTTGCAGATATAATGATTGAATATTTACAAATTCTGAAATACGTTTAACCATGAAAATACGTATAATGAGAAATTAATAATTGAGATATAGAAATGAACGGTAGTAATCTTTATTTAAACGGTGTATATATCATATATCATGTTCTCTTAAATATTTGTTCTTATATTTCACCATCATTACTAACAGGGCAATAACCTCAAAAGTTATCAAGATAATAATAAATTAATGATACAATAAACCAAATCGGTAATAATCCTAGCATTGTTATCTTTTTAATAAGTATTTAAATATCTGCAGCACGTGTCAATCAGTCGACATTCACACTTCAAGGATACACATACTTCTGTTTTGCACGCATGGCAGGCGTTAACTTGTGTGTGAAATAAAGTATTGATGAAATAACATGTAGAAGCAATTAGGACTTTTGCAAAATAGTAATAAAAGTCTGTATAAAAAAACTATGTTGCCTGCTTTTCAAATTTGTCTTTTGACGTCTTATCTGTGATACGCAGGCTTCATAACCTCTGATCCCCTTTCTAAATTTCATTTTATTTAGTTCCGCCCATTGTTTTCTCGTTTAGGGCACACGCTTTTTATTACTTGAAGACAATACGCCGCTTTTCATGGAATGGCACTGAAGTGTCACATTGAAGGTTCCATGCTAACCGCCGTATGAACACATCTGCGGAAGTTTCTAAATTCTAAATTTTACTATGTCATGTTTAAATGTTGAATTCTGCTTAAGCCGGTGCTAGGGGGCGTGGACGGTAATTTGCACTTTCCAGTACCGTCCATGAACAGGCTCAATCACACCGAGCCTGCAACATTTTTAATTTTGCTGTGTTGGCCTTTCTTTAGGGATTTTGTATTTACCTATTTTATGATCACATCCGTGCTATTTGTGCCGTGTGGCGGCTGTAAAAAGTCTCCCCGTACATTTAATCAATGATGTTATATTTTCGATCCTTGAAGATCGTTCAGCACGACATTATTGTTGTGCTTGTGGTATTTTTAGTTTCAACTTTTCGGCATTTTTTAATTGGGTGGTTCCAATATACCTACTTGAATAATGTTGAATCACCCTTAGGATATGTTGCCTGCTTTTTAAATTTGTCTTTTGACGTCTTATCTGTGATACGCAGGCTTCATAACCTCTGATCCCCTTTCTAAATTCCATTTTATTTAGTTCCGCCCATTGTTTTCTCGTTTAGGGCACACGCTTTATATTACTTGGGGACCATACGCCGCTTTTCATGGAATTGCACTGAAGTGTCACATTGAAGGTTTTATGATAACCGCCGTATGAACACATCTGCGGATGTTTCTAAATTCTAAATTTTACTATGTCATGTTTAAATGTTGAATTCTGCTTAAGCCGGTGCTAGGGGGCGTGGACGGTATTTGCACTTTCCAGTACCATCCATGAGCAGGCTCAATCACACCGAGCCTGCAACATTTTCAATTTTGCCGTGTTGGGCTTTCTTAAGGGATTCTGTTTTTATCTATTTTAAGTAAGCAAGTGTAAAGGTAGGACAAAACCAAATAATGTCAATGGATGTATAAAGAGCCTTAGCGTTATAAGATAAAGGATGCGAACGATGCGTGTTGATGTCCTTACCACCGACACTTTTGTCCATTTCAGAACGTGTCAAACATCAATCTCCACACAGTGATCTCCCCTTAATTCTTCGGCGTAGATCTCTGCCACCAAGGTCCGATATATCAGAATTTTTGATATACTATATTTTTTTCAAAAATTGTTTTATCAACTGCTTTTATTTATCAGATAAGTTTTTTCTCATCTATTTAACAATGTTTATGAATAAATAAATAAATAACATGAAAATATCTAACATAAAACTGAACTATTTTATTTTATATACATCTTTTCACACAAGTACTTATTATAACTCAAGATGTCGCCTGGCTGCTAGGTAAAATAAACGATTAATTATCATTATTATTTTGTTAGAATAAACTTTAATCGTTCCGGGCGAAAAGACAAATATTTTATCAGTTGAGATATCATAAAGACAAGAACAAAAGCAACACTAATAAATGCGTATTCTTCTTTAACTTATACTAAAATATTGTATTTTCATAATATTTGTTAGATAAAAACATGTATTTCAATTCTACGCGGAAATAAAGAATTACATCTTACAACATTTCATTACAATCGCCTTGTTGACCTGACCTATAATACCGTATATTTATCTCTTAAATTAAAAAATGGCAATTAAAGCAACTATGCCACATTATATTTGATTTATTAAGAAATTATTGCGATTGCAACAGAGAAAATATCGTTAATCATATAAACAATGGGGTTAACTGAGAGATTACAGAAAAATGTCTAATATCTGATAATGCTAAAAGAAAGAATACATCAATTATGTAGACTATATGATTGCCTGTTTGGGCACTGATGCCTCACATTTGTATTATTGACATAGTAAAAAACATTCTTGTCTTTGAAAACAAAACTGATTACAGTTGTGTTAAATGATCATTTGGATAAAAAATTAGTTTCTAGTTTCTTCCAAATATCTCTCGTTATTTGATGCAACTGAATATAACTATTTATAATTATGTATTTGTAAATGTTAAATTTAATAAAGGTCATAAGAATTTTTTAAATCATATTAAGTTAATAATAAATTCTATGTTTTATGTATTATGTAATAAGTTTTAAGTATTTTGATTGATTTCCTTACAAAATACTTTTATTTCACACACAAGTTAACGCCTAAAATAACGATAATTATAAAAATTACTATATCGACTAGTAAGATTGTTCAGCTATGTGCCAAATAAATTACGGTTATGGAACTGTTACAAGAAAATTTGAAAGCTTTTAAAAATGAAGATGTCTATTTTAAGACTCAGTGGGCCTTTATGCACTATTTCAGCGCATTAGTTTATAAAATAGATAAATTCAGAATCCCTAAAGAAAGCCCAACACGGCAAAATTGAAAATGTTGCAGGCTCGGTTTGATTGAGCCTGTTCATGGACGGTACTGGAAAGTGCAAATTACCGTCCACGCCCCCTAGCACCGGCTTAAGCAGAATTCAACATTTAAACGTGAAATAGTAAAATTTTGAATTTAGAAACCTCCGCAGATAAACCATTATTTTATCATATAATCTTCAATGTATGATGTACTATTTTTCTCTTTCTCCGATATGATTGTATTTTTATATGGCGGTTATGGCGAATGTTAATCACAATAGCCTTTCTTAAGTCTACAAGTGCACAAGCCTAACGTATGCATCAGGATGCAGTAATAGCTTTACTTTAGACTACGCATCGATATTTATGTAAGTTAAAATGCTCTAGAATGTAATGAGCCTGAGGACATGAGTTGCTAAGAATTAGAAATTATCTGTTTAGCATTTAAACAGTCTCTTTGGGATAAATGATATGCTTGAAGATAATCCTTATGTTTAGTAATATTTACTTTTTATACGATTATAAATGGACTTATTTGAATATCAAATTATTGTTAAGATACATATGACATTTAGGATATACTTATTTTATAATCTTTTTAGATATTCACTTTTTTAATGATACATTAAACCCGTTATTTTCTCCCCCCCCCCCCCAAAAAAAAAAATAATAATAATTAAAATAAAAAAATTTGTATGCCAATAATCGTTGAGTGTATTTCCAAGAAAAAAAACATTTTTGAGAAGACAGCGTGCGAGCGAGTGAGTGAATAACATCTTAAAATTTTTAAAAAAAAATTTTATTTTTCAAATTAAAACATAATAAGATGAAACTTATATAATTGAAATGAGATGTTATAAAAGAGAGGATTGGATCCCTATAGAAAGTTCAAATCACCAAAATTGAAAATGTTGCAGTCGCTTTGATTGATCGTACTGGAAAGCGCACGCTATTGTCTATCACCGGCTTAAGCAGTATAATTTATCATGTAAGGGTAAAAATTTAAATTTAGAAACATCGGCAAATGTGTTCATATTGCGATGATTATGGAACCTTTTATGTGACACATTAGTTTTATTCCATGAAAAGCTGTTTATTGTCCCCAATATGCCTTATACGAAATAAAATTCGGCGGAACTAAACAAGAAATAATTTCAAAAGTGGATCAGACATTACCATTAAAAATGTCTGCATTTCACAGATAAGCTGTCAAAAGAAGTCCTAATAAATTTGAACAAGAGGTCACTTTTCCTAAGGATGATCATACATACTTTAAGTTAGGAATACTTGAATCACCAAGTAGAAAAAGCTAAATAAAAGGAACTAAAAAAAAAACGCAAACACAATAATAATGTGGTGTTGAACGAAAAGCAGCAATATAAAAACATTAATCAGTTAGAGAGAAACACAATACATCTAAGGTATATTTATATATAAAAGACTTTCTAAACGAAAATCTCTTTGAAGCATGGGGTTTTCTATATAACAGGTATTGTTATCGACACTTGTTATGAAAAAGGAATATTTATTTAAGTAGTCCTTTAAACATTTGTTTTCTTACTTATTGAAAATATGAAACTTTATTGTCTGGCAGACTTTGTATTATGAATACCATATTTAGATTAAATGTCTGGTTTCAGATTAGTTTATTTAAACATTTGTTTTTAAAGGAGGAAGTAAATTTCTTAGAATATTGAAAATCGTATGTGATATTTTTCTCTAATATCTAATTTAGGCGTGTATATGATCCTTTACATTTTCTATTTTAAAGTATTTTTATCGCACATTTTCAAATAATTAAACCTCAATATACAGAATCGGCACATGATCTCTTTTAATTAAAAAAAAAAAAAATGTAAAAAACAACAATTGTTCACCATAATTAGGTGTAAGAGCACGTTTTAACATGGAAAAACTAGTTTTTGGTTAATTCCAAGGTTTTTTTTATCATTATTTGTAAATTTTTTCCCTCATATAGACTTGTTTAGACACGCCCCCCTTTTTGAGGCCTCAAACAGTGAAAAAATGCCCTATTTAGGCCCATACCCTGTTTTTGGTCTGAGAAATGTTGTTTGAAAAAGTGACCAGTTTTTCGGCGCCCTCACCCATCAAAATTTTACATCTGGGGGTTGCCAGAAGCGGGTTTGGGTCGGTAGTACCCCTCATCGCAAAGAAATTTTTTTGGACATGTGACAGGCTAAAAATGGCCTCATGTCGATCTTAAGGTAAGTAGTAACCGATGCTGAAAAGCCTTTTATTCTATCTCAATTCATTGAGAAGTTAAAGCACTTTGATATCAGTTTTGATGGAAAAAAAAAACAATGCAAAATAGTGATTTTTGGCAATTTTGTGACGTCCTCCCGTTGCCATGATAACAGGAAATTTACAATTAAGCATGCTGGTACAGCATTTGTGTGAAGTTTCATCAGTATTAAAGCTTTTTTCATAGTTACAGAGCAGTTTGAGAACTTGTTACAGGAGGCTTTTCAATGAAAACGGTCATTTTTGCAATATGCTCAAGGGGTAAAAGGTTAAGAACATACAAAGCCGAATTATAAAGTTTATTGCTGTGATATAAAGATTGAAAACATGTATGATAAAAATAAAATACTATGTAGATTACACATTTACTAAAAAAGAAATTTCGTCGATAAGTACAAAACGTTATCTTGTAATTCAGTTTTCCAAAAAAGTCCAGTCAGTCTGTAAATCGACCTCAAACAAATTGCAACAGAAAATATTTTACCTGGTATACAAAGTATATGGAATAACATGAATCATATAAAAAGTCTAGAAAAATCTAAGTTGAGCAAAATAGAAAAAAAAAAACGGGTTTTTATCGCGATATTTTTTGTGATTTTTTTCTGACGACAACGGTCTTCCATAGGCGAACAAAACGTCTTCGATACTCAGAATAGTGACTGCATAATGGCGACAACAACAACAAAATAAGTGTAAACAAAATAAATGTCAGTAAAGTACACTGTAAAGTGGGTTGGTATATTTTCCTTAAAATATTACCTATCATAATAGGAATTATTAATGTGGGGTCGTTAGTTCATTATGAGTATTTGTTGAAAATCATTACTTGTTTTACTATCCTTCTGTACTTTATTTCGACGCATCTTAATTACGACACCATTTTTGTTTTGATCTCGTTTTCGATTTCGGGTTTCCGTATGACGTCACTCTCACGCACTTTAGTTTATAAACACCACGGTGATTTCTCGCAGCGAAAATGTGGAGAGTCAGGGATTTTGAGGTACTCTTTTCATACTTTTTAACGTGAAACACTTAAAAATGATGTTTTTTCTTATTACTAATTTTGTTTAACTTTAAAAATGTAGTTTTCAGAAAATTAATAAAAATGACAGCCAGACCAGCCGACACCGCACTCCTCTCGCTATTTTTAAAAGTCACGTGACAGTCATGTGACAAGTAATGTGACCGCTAAATATATATAATTCACTGTATAGGAAGGTGTACTTGTTAGCTCAATTTTGTGAGAATTTATAGTAAAGCTTACATTCTGTTAACCTATTTTTATTAAGTTTCTATATTATTATTCATTTTATTTTTACAGACCCCTTAAGTCAAGGTCAGGAATTACTCTCCTATTTCTATGACAGCAGCTTACTTAAAATGCAGGGACGCAGGGGCCCCAATAAGAACAACTGCTCGTCAGTATGGTGTGCCAGAGGCTACATTAAGACACAAGCTTAGTGGAAGAACCAATCCCGAGGCTGTTCGTTCTGGACCACCACCTTTATAAGCCTTACTAGTGGAGCACCTTAAGTTCACTGCTTCTGTTGTATATGGATACAGCAGGTTAGCATTTGACATTATCTTATGTTATTAAATTTAATTGTTTAAATATTAAATCATAAATTTAATTTATAATCAATATTTTCAAAAAAATTATTTATTGATGCCAATTATATGAAAAAAATTATTTATTTCCAGGAAGGAAGTTATTGATATTATCACAGAGTATGCTGTTGCTTTGGGTCATAGACAACCAGGGGAACCTTTATCAGTTGGCTGGTTTGTATTGTTCAAGTCTCAGTGGCCAGAGCTGAAGATCCTTGCTCCAAGAGGGCTTGAAATTCAGCATGGCAAGGCAACGTCACAGGAATGCGTGGATAGATATTATAAAGAACTGTCCGAATTCTTGTTTAATACAATTTTTGTGATCGTCCAGAGAGACTTAATAATGTTGTATATGGATACAGCAGGTGTTGTCAAACCGTGTTGTTTGTGCCGTGTGGCGGCTGTAAAAAGTCTCCCCGTACATGCAATCAATGTTGTTATATTTTCATCCTCAGGGGATTGTTTGGCGTTCAGTGTCGGTGTCCCCCTCCATGTCCAGCCTTCATAGACTAATGGTTTATATTTATTTCCACTTTATTATATTTTTATACCCCAAATTTTCTTTAATCTTACCCTTTTGCAGGTTCTGTGTACACTGTGGCACTAATACTCTAGTCTCGTTACTTTAATATTGGTGCCCCACTGGACACGGAATCATTTTATTACTACATATAATTATGAATAACTTGAATAGAAACAATACACACTTTCTTTCACCTCTTCGGGTACATTCTACGTCTACTAATAATTTTACAGATTGGAAATCACAGTACACCTAGACGAACACCATCCGTCGTTCTTTCGCCTTTTAAACTTTTCATCTGTTAATTCATTTTATATTCCACGT